>NW_021506087.1:0-201 GCF_001605985.2 Dendrobium catenatum
GTATGGGAGGCAGGTCTGGGTCTGGTGCACCCAATGCAAGTGGCAATTGGGTTGAATTCGATCTGGATTAAAAGATGGCTCGGGTTGATCCAAACCTGCTTGGTTTGGGTCGATTTGGGCTCAACCCAGGTCAGGCCAGACCCTGGGCTTGAGGTGGGAAGTGGGTCTAGGTCTGGTGCACCCAATGCGAGTGGCAATTGG
>NW_021506088.1:0-336 GCF_001605985.2 Dendrobium catenatum
AAGTCTGTATTTTTTAATTTATGGAGTTTGAGATAGTATGATTGTAATTGAGTAACTTAACACACACACACTAGGGGAGATCTTTAAAAATCCAAAATTTTCTTATACTGATCGTACGGGACGAGCTATATTCATACGGGACGAGCTATATTCATACGGGACGATCAAATTAGTTATACCCCTAGGAGAGTAATGAAACGAACAGGAAGTGAAAAAAATTTTTTAAGTCCTCATCATCTAGATGAATTTCTCTATTCGTCTCTGGGCGATGTCCTATGGATTCTCACTTTGAACTGTTCATCCAGACGAAGTGTACCATTCATCCTAGGATGATGT
>NW_021506089.1:0-273 GCF_001605985.2 Dendrobium catenatum
AATTTTAGGGTTTATGGTTTTTTAGAAAGTTTCTTTAAGAAACCTTTGGGATTTGACTTGATTTATAGTATTCTACCCTTTATGTCAAAAGACTTGAGAAAAAGATGGAAATCCAAAAATTTGGGTTTCTCATTTGTTGAAAAATTTTGAGAGGATTTGATAGAGGAGTGTAAGGCAAGCTTTAGGTAGTAAGATTTTAATTTTCTTGTAGAGAAATTGAATGGAAAATCAATTGAGAATGCCTAGGGTTTTTCCAAACCTAAGTTTTATAGG
>NW_021506090.1:0-564 GCF_001605985.2 Dendrobium catenatum
TTTATAAAATAAAATTTTAGTATAAAAAATTTAATTAAAAAAATTATTAAAAATTGTTACATAAAACAGTAAAAAAAGTTGTCCCAAACGAACCTAAGATTTCATTTGGGACGACTTTTTTTTTATTCTTAAAACAACTTTCTATTTAAAAAATTAAAATTTATTTATAAAAAACTATTTTAAGAAGTGGTAATCATCCAAAATGAAACCTAAAAATAGGTTTGGGACAGCTTTTTAACTATTTCCTAAAATAAATTTTTTTTTTTTTTGGAAAAGAGAAGAAAACATCAAAAAGAACAAAAATAACAGCAGCCTGTGCAAAAGCACAATCCAAAAAAGATGAAAAAATTTCAAAAAGCCTAACCAAAAGATGTTAAAAAAAATAACACCTTCAAAATAAGAGCAGAAAAAAAAAAAAAAAAAAACCGCCAATCAAAGATTAGAGAGATAGTACCAGGGGTGTCAATTCGGGTCAACGGGTCAGGTTCGAGTCGAAGCCGGAAATATTCGGGTCAACCTGAATCCGACCCGTTTTTAAAAAACGGGTCAAATTTTCGGACCCGA
>NW_021506091.1:0-292 GCF_001605985.2 Dendrobium catenatum
TTTTTTTTTTTTTTTTTTAGTAAAGCAAGCATATGAAAAATTGCCCAAATAATTAAAATTTAAAGATTTCAAAGATTAATGAGTTAACAATGTCAAAATCTGGAAACGGTAGAAAATCTGATCCTGTTTAACCTAGCTCAAACTTCTTTTAGGATAAAAATTGTCTTTTGAAAACAAGAGCTATAACTATGAATAAATTGGATAAAAAGAAGATTCGTTCACAACTTGGTTACAAATTATAAAATAATATACCACAGTAATTTGTCTCTTTCATGGAATTTGAAATCAAGCC
>NW_021506092.1:0-317 GCF_001605985.2 Dendrobium catenatum
ACAATAGGTGAACCGTACGTGTTGGCGTTGACCTCCCTATCTCTAGGAAGATGCGACTCTAGGGTAAAGTAACAAAACAAGATCAACAATGAGAGAGTCAAAGAAAGCAGCTCAACTATCCTTCCAACCAAAGTGGCAGAATAGGAGAAGGAAATCTTATACTCACATGAGTAGAATTGAAATAAGCTCATAAAGAGTCCAAAGGAAATTCAACCATCATCTAGAATATACATCTAAGATGACGTGAAGAGAAGAGAATCCAACAATCATATGAAAATCGTGGGAAATATTAGAGAGCAATAATCAAAGAAAAGCAA
>NW_021506093.1:0-1333 GCF_001605985.2 Dendrobium catenatum
GGGACTCATTTACAAAATTCAGCTGCTTTAATTAAAAAATTGGAAATCCAATTAAGTCAGCTTACAATATTTGTTAGTAGTAAACCTCTTGGATCATTTCCTAGTAATAATGAAGTTAACCATAAGGAAAAAGAAAATATCTATGTAATAATCATATGAGTATTTGAAGTGATGTATCCCAACCAAATTGATAAATCTAGGCAAGTCTAGCTAAAGACTTTAAGTTAAGCGCTATATGGGACACAACCCAGCTTTAATTTATTATGTTCTTGGAAGATTAAACTTAGCAGTGATAGCCATTCAAAAAAAAAAAACTAAGAGAGTGAAGGGAGGGCCACAACGCTACCTATAACTCTGCTATACTTGGTCATGCCTTAGCATTTCAAAATTCAAAATTTTTTGCTTCTGTGCTTGTGAAATTATAAAAAGGGTGAATTAAATGTTTGATTTTCTCTCCATTTAAAAGCTTCTTGAGTGCAGTATTTAAAAGTGTCTTCTTTTCCTTTCTTGAATCTTAAAGAAATGTGTGGAAACAAATAAAAGCATTCATCCCCAAAAAGAAGTGAAGTACACTTAAAGAAGAAGATTCCTTCTCTAATTTAAACATCTAGTGTTATGCAATAGTTAATAAAATTCATGAATTCAAAAATGAAGTTTATGAAGATATAAAATTTTATAATGCAGAAATGAAGATGGAGAATGTTCATGGAGTTCAAAACCATAAATTTTCTTATGGTCAAGATGTTTTGCATTTTATTATAGGAAGAAATATTATCATTGAAAACTTAAATGTTGATGGACTGGCCCTTTTCCTATTGTTAGAATATATACTTATGGTGTCATAATGATTCAAGATTAATAAGCTTTTCATATTTTCAAGGTTAATTGTCATAGATTGAAGCATTGAGGATTTGAAGAATTATGAATAAGAAAAATCCTTAATTTGAATATAATTAGTGTTCATTTTTTGTGTATTTAAATATGTGTATTAATTCTACTTTTATCTTATTGTAAGTCTTTTCTTTTGGGGAGATTTTAATAACATAAAGGATTGTTATAGTGATGTAATGATAGGAGTTTTGGCTTTGAGATCAAATACATTATGATGGTTAGAGGAGTGCTTTATACACTAGTTATGTTGTACCTTGTGTTATAGTTGGCTATATGTCTCACATGTTTTGTATTTTTTTATCATTCATATGAAAACATGTGTTAATGTTGATACTTGTTGTTATTTGCATTTAATTAGATTCCCATTATGCTTAAATTTTTATATTACCTTCCATTAATATTTTATCATTCTGATTATTTAATTAATCATAATAAAAATGTT
>NW_021506094.1:0-2856 GCF_001605985.2 Dendrobium catenatum
GGGCCCATTTGGGCTCGGATTGGGTTGAATTTGGTGTTGTTGGATTCGTATTTCCAAGACGCTCAGTTTGACTATAAGCTCGCTGAAATCATAGTTCGGGTGCTCCCAAAATTAATTTTTTAAGTTCCAACTAGCTTTTGTCTCGAGATTCGTGCCCGATCAAGCTAATTTTTTTACGACGTATCACCTACTTATGCAAGTTCTCTTATAGACCAACAAGTATGAGATCAAATAGATTGAGTTCATTTGGCTTGAATCTAATCTCACTTGGCTTGAATTTGATTTTATAAATTTAAGGCTTCGTTTGGGATGACTTTCTTACTGCTTCTAAAAGCGGTTTTTTAAATTTTTTTTACTAAAAAGCCGCTTTAAGAATCAGGAATAAAGCCGTTCCAAATGAAGTCTTAGATTTACAATATAAGCTATGCTTGTTCTAATTTTTTTTTTCTTTACAAAGTTACAATGCACCAATTCAAGAATCTAAAGGGAATGTTTACCGTTAATTGGCAGTCAAGATTTGTTGATCAGGTATCAAAATAACCACTACCTATATATGCAGATAAGAATTTCGTTGCTAAAAGTGTTAAGAGACTTTAAATTTGAAAACATCTGACAAGTTTAAACAGAAAATTAAACAAACGTAATTCAAACTAACCATTAAGCTAAGGCTTTGTCAATCAAGGATCAGTTATTCTGTGCGGACATCGAACGTCATCCGAAGACCAATCAGAATGCTCCACGTCACCCCTTGCTCGGTACCGCGGCTTGGTACTGCTGACACGACGCATTCCGGATGTTCTCTAGACGGTGTTTTGCATTTGGTCTCCACACATCATAATTACTCTAGTTTGGGACAGCCTTTTTGCTGCTTTAGCCTGCTTTCTAAAGCAGCTTTCTAGTATAATTTTTTTTTAAAATTAAAAAAAGCCACCCCAAATGAAGCCTAAATTCGAAAAATAGAGTAATCTCATTTGTGTTCACAATATGATATCCAACATCCTAAAATTTCGATCATGATTGTTTATAGATTTCATATCATGAAGACTTTGGAAAGTCATAAAAACATAAAAATCACGTAGAAAAATTCACAATCAAGAGTATAATATTCACATAACTATGCAAAATAAAGGTGTTTAGCCTTTGATATTTTATCTTGCAGTTTTAAAAGAGGAGCAACATCACTGGCTGCATCAACCCTACTTTGAATCGTTACGAAGAAGCTGTTTATGTCATTCTCATCTCCATGGCCTTCCCAGACTTCTCCAAAAGACCAAAATACCCTTAGGTATGTGGCAGGGTCATGCAAAAATACACGACTAACATTAGAAATTTTGTGCAAAACTATGCAGGATGGCAAAACATACGGGCAGCTATTCTTCCTTTTTTGTCCCCCACACTATACGACATTAACAAAAGTTTATAAAATATTAAAATGAAAGGAAGGAGATAATTCATTTAGCCAAATAAAAAAATAACAAAATAAATAGAATAAGATCAAAATTTCTTAAACTTACACGCAAATATTTTTTTATTTTTTTAATTGTCATGTATTTGTGAAGTAAACAATCTATTTATCATATTAATATCTTTTGTTTTACATATTTTTAATTAATTTAATATCTCTATATTGCATAAGTATCACCCATATTATTTTTATTACTATTGCAGGCTAAAATATACGCGGCAGTAGAGTAAGAGAATAAAGCGTCTTAGTAATATGCGTATATTCGGCTCACAAATAGTTTGACGTTGTTTGTGGGAAAAATATTCCCAATACTTCTTTTTTAATGGTTGATAGAAGTAATACCAACATGCATCGAACTAGATTGTCATATGGCAATCGTGGTGTCGTAAATACTCAAGAGAAAGGTCTTATTCTTTGGAAACTCAAAGTCATAGGATGAAGGAACAACATGCACGAATCTTATAAATATTGGAGGAGACAGAACAACAAAGGATGTCATCTCAAAATAGTGAAGCTCCTCTCCTACATCCTCATCAAGATAATATGGGTGGGAAATCCTAAAATGCTCATTATCAAGCTAATGCTCTTCATCCACAATATAATCCAGAGATAGATGATGTTGCAAGTTCAACACATCCTCCACCTACAACCCATCGCAAAATCTTCAACCCACTTTAGATACTCCTCACGATGTCATACAAGATGAATTACAACGTCTTGTCCAAGAAAAATTCTCAATTAATAAAGGATAAGAATCATTTTAATCTCTAGCAAAGTTTTCAAGAATCTTTTTCGTTGACGTACAAAATTCTCTTGCACCCTATTATAACAGGGTTCAAGCTAACAACTATTGATCGTTATGATGAATCTTTTGATCCCTATGAACAAATTTATCATTATAGAAGAATTATGCACATACAACAAGCTTCCGATAAATTTCTTAGTCAAACTTTCTCTACCACCCTCAAGAGTCAAGCCCACAACAATTATTATCATTATTATATTTAGGCATAATTTATTTAAAAAATAGCATGTACATTACATGAGTACATTATATAGATTAATTTAATATATTGATTGAGATTTTTAGACTATTAACTGAAAATTTTTTAATATGAAACCTACAATATCATCTGTGTAACTAAAAAAGAAAAAAAAATAGAGAGCTAATATTTCCATTTAAAATATTATGCCCACCGCTCTTCTACCAAAGTGTTCCATAGTGATATTTCTCATATTAATGGTCATCACGTGGCCACCTGCAAACAGCTCACATCATTCCAAAATGTACCGCGGCTGCCGCAATGACAGGCAAACAGATCTCCTACAATCTTGCATCATGCACGCCCAGCGTTCATTTTAATCCTATGGGGTTGTTACGTACAAAATCC
>NW_021506095.1:0-265 GCF_001605985.2 Dendrobium catenatum
CCCGTGCCTCTGACCCTAAGACTAAGGTGAGGACTACTGACAGGTAGTGCCTCGAACCTAGATCTAACGAGTGCAAAGAGGGACTTACAAGCTACACCTCACAAGAGGCATAACTCGCCCGACTTCTGGATTTATTATCCCGCTTGGAAGGGACTATCAGCTAACCCTCCTAATCGCTTTTAAAACCAAGTTGTTCGGTCTCAATGCAAATGTAGAGTGGTAGGGTTTTTTTTATTTAGAAGGTATGTCTTATAGCTTGGCTTTG
>NW_021506096.1:0-334 GCF_001605985.2 Dendrobium catenatum
GAAAGAGGAATTTATATAAAAGAGAGTCTTTATCTGTGTTGTATTTCCAAGCCATTTTAGCTCTAAGAGGGCCAATCTTCTTAGAGCATGATTGTAATCCTCTTCCTCCATACATCACCGGATCACACAAAGAGTTCCAGTTAACATAATGAATGCCATATTCACCTCTGTTCTTATTCCAGATAAAATTCCTGCAATGCTTCTCAATCTCATACAATAAACCTTTAGGGATTAAGGAAAGAGTAGAATAAAATGTTGGATAAGCAAGAAGAACCGT
This sequence comes from Dendrobium catenatum, assembly GCF_001605985.2. NCBI lineage: Eukaryota > Viridiplantae > Streptophyta > Magnoliopsida > Asparagales > Orchidaceae > Dendrobium > Dendrobium catenatum. The sequence goes on from NW_021506096.1 coordinate 278, forward strand.
CTTTACAAGCATAATCCTTCCGGCTAAGGAAATAAACTTGCTACCCCATACACTTAA
>NW_021506097.1:0-361 GCF_001605985.2 Dendrobium catenatum
TTATTTATTAAAAGTGCTTCTAATCCCTGCTTTCCCTATTTTCTTTTCTTTATTGGAAATGAAATAAGATGAACGGTACTGGTCGCGGGAACAAATATACAAGGAGCTAATGACGTCAGTCGCCTCTTTCCAACCGGGTAGAGGTGCTATGGGTGGAACCACCGTGTCGTAGCCCCCGGTGACTGTGAGTATTTCTAAACTTAGAAAACCTATAGGGACCTCTTGATGTGGTATGTGTAAACCCTTCCCTTTTTGGTCCCTGTAGTAACTTCAATTTTATTAGGTTTACTTTTATTTGCTTTTAGATCCTTAAACCTCTTTTATATACGCGAAAAGTCCTAAGGGTTAGTGATAACAATAT
>NW_021506098.1:0-246 GCF_001605985.2 Dendrobium catenatum
AAAATCAGTGCCCTAATTTAAGAATTCTTCCTACGAAGCAAAATTTAAACTGGGAAAATAATGAAAAGCAAAAAATCTCATGGGCAGATCTGGACTCTGAAGCATCGGACCAGAAAAAAAGATAATGGTTAAATGCGTTATTTCTGTCTTTCTTTTTTGTTTTCATTTTTTTTCTTTTATTTTTTTTACCTGTTTTTGTTTTCGTTAAATTTTTTCTCCCATCAACACACACATTCACTTTTCTAA
>NW_021506099.1:0-316 GCF_001605985.2 Dendrobium catenatum
CGGTAAAGGGACAAGCCTTGGCAGATTTTCTTGCCGCCCATCCTATCCCGGCAGACTCCCCGCTTAATGATGATTTGCCTGACGAGCAAATCATGCAGGTCGAGGAAAGCAAAAAGTTACCATTCTGGGAGATATATTTCAATGGAGCATCATCGATTAAGCCTGCCCGACCTACAAATATTGCAAGGGACCGAGCCGGCATCGGTCTCCTTTTCGTGGCACCCGGAGGAGGTATAATGAGATTTTCATTCAGTTTGACTGAACCTCGGACCAACAATAAAGCCGAATACGAAGCTCTAATAGCAGGGCTGGAGAT
>NW_021506100.1:0-541 GCF_001605985.2 Dendrobium catenatum
ATCAGTGCTTCCTAACTTTAGTGGGAGAAAGTCCTCCGTTACTTGAATCCCCTGGATGGTCAATACCACTCCATTACAGATTCCTTGGCCTTTCTCCACCTTCCCTGTACCCATCATCACCCCATAACAACCGGTGTCCACCAATTTTACTCCCAGTTGGTTGATGACCTGAGTGGAAATGAAATTATGGGTAGCCCCACTATCAATTAACACCACCACCTCACGGCCAGCTATCTCTCCTATCACTTTCATAGTGTGACTCGGAGTGAATCTCATTACAGAGTTCAAAGAGACTTCTACCACATCTAGGTGCAACTTTTCCTCCTCTTCAGATCTGCTCCCACCTCCCTCCTCGTCTTCCTTGTCTTCACAAACAAGGAGAAGCTGAAGAGTTCGGTCCTTGCACCTATGCCCCGGCAGGTACTTCTCATCACATCTGAAGCACAACCCCTTTGCCCTCTTCTCCTGCATCTCCTTCTCTGTCAGCCTCTTAAAATTTTCCCTACTCCCTCCTCCTACTGGCTTCTCCCGGGTGGTCTCA
>NW_021506101.1:0-267 GCF_001605985.2 Dendrobium catenatum
CACATTAATAGATCTAGTTGAAAAAAGTAGCTTCTCATCCTAAAAATTCTCTAAAATAACTAGAAAGCAAAAAGAAAGAAACCAGAAGTAAACATAAGTGTAGTTGTGCTCTAAAAAGGAAAGATATCCCAAGCAGACCCTAAAATAATGTATAACATGTTGTTGGAATATTTAAACTAATTTACTGAGCTACTAAAGGAAACTAATCAGATATGCTAATTCCACCTGATTTATACAAGACAAAGAAGTTAATATCAAGGTTGTATG
>NW_021506102.1:0-1784 GCF_001605985.2 Dendrobium catenatum
CTAAATCCTCAGCGCGGTGCTGCTCGTAGTGGGCAATATCCTCTGAGTGTTGCTGCTCCTGAGCAACAACGTAGGCGTCAAATCGAGTCTCCCAACGATCAAACCTCTCAACCAACTGATCAAACAGTGAGTGCTGGTGGAGAGGGACAGGATCAGGAACGGGAGCGGGTGCCTCCTCCTCTCTAGCCCCCCGACCTTCCCCATCTCCTGGGTGGAGACGAGTACTACGAAGTGCAGTGAAGGAATTATTTGAGTAGAAAGGAGGGTGAAGGTTAAGACTAGCAGGATATTGGAGATTGTATTTGGTTTCAAGGACATAGGCTATGATGTGTCCTAAGGCTAGATTGGGCTTTCTCTTATGGCCTGGATCGTGAATTGTGGTTTGGTGATCGATGTAGCGAAAGAGTAGATTAGTGGCATTGAATTCTATTTGGGCCATGATGTAGAAAGTAGTGAGGGAAAGTAGCAGTGTGATGTGGATCCGGTCCCCGGCTTTTAGAATTATGGAGGTGTGAAGGACATGTTGGATAGTCCTAGCATCTTTAACTAAAGAGCTAGTCTCTCCAACATGGAAAGGTGCATTGGTCTGGCGAAGGAAGTGATTCACCGTGGACCAATCAAAATCAGGATCAGATGCTATTAGGTGTAGCTTATCCCCTGTGGTGGATAGTTGTAAAAGATCAACACAATCCTGATATGTGATTTTGACAGGGCGTCGATTCACATAGGAGGTTAGGGCTGTGAAGGAGCGGTTAATGCGCAGGCTGGCATAAAATTCATAGAGGAGTTCGAAAGAGAAAGGGACGGCGAGAGTGAGTATAAAACAAAGAGAGGTGTTGGCAAAAAGATCCATTACCGGATATGAGAGATGGGCAGGATTAATTATCCGGGAGAGGGCGATGCTACACTCTTTGTAGCTACGGTAGGCAGCCTGATCTTCTGCCTCCCTGAATCGAGGATCCAAAGTTGACCTCGAAGAACTCCCAGACGCCTGACGAACACGCTTCCCACCAGCCATAGAAGAAGGTTTTAACAAGAAAACACAAAGGAAGAAGAGTGGAGGGTGAGAAAATATGGCTGGAATTGGCCTGTATTTAAAGAAACAGCCATATCATCCTGGCCGATCACAGAATCGTCCAGGCCGATAGGGCACAATAATTGTGTACAGGCCGATTGGTCAAAAAGGCGGTCAGATCGTCCGGGCCGATTAGACACAGGCGATCGGCCCTAGGAGTCATGCCGAACGACCGTTGAAAAAGCAGATCGTCCAGGTCGATTAGGTATATCGTCCAGGACGATGCACAATAATTGATCGTACCGATCGAAGTTAAAACGTTTTAAATTCTTGCCACGTGTCAGGCGATCGGCCCTAGGAGTCAGGCCGAACGACCGTTGAAAAAGCAGATCGTCCGGGCCGATTAGGTATATCGTCCAGGACGATGCACAATAATTAATCGTACCGGCTGAAGTTAAAACGTTTTAAATTCTTGCCACGTGTATCGTCCAGGACGAACAGTGGATTGGCCTGACCGATTGTCCAATAATGGATCGTCCGGGGCCGAATTTAAAGATCAAAACGTGCTGACACATGGATCGTCTAGGACGATCCAGTGTATCGGCCAGGACGATGCACATAAAATGCATCGGCCAGAAAAATATACTATTGCCCAGGACTATCACCATGAGTTCGATCAAATCGGCCAGGATGATATAGGATCGTCCATAGCAAGCACAGAAATAGGTCAGTAGATGGATTTTGAACAGAATTTGTCATATCGTCCAGG
>NW_021506103.1:0-219 GCF_001605985.2 Dendrobium catenatum
AGGACCTTGGTTGGAGAAAACATTAAGGACTGGGACTTTAAGTTGCCTATAGCTGAATTTGCCTACAATAACTCTGTGAACCGAACTACTGGTCTTAGCCCTACTGAAATAGTGTACGGGTACCTCCCCAACCAACCCATTGACCTGATTCCCATGAGCACTAGAGTTAGAACATCTGAGTTAGCATCATCATATGCATCGCATCTATAGGAGTTACAT
>NW_021506104.1:0-283 GCF_001605985.2 Dendrobium catenatum
TTTATTCGAACAAATTGCCTCTCATAAAATAGTCTGGTGTTATTATTCGATATATAACCCAAGAGCCAATGGTTTGGCTGAAGCATTAAACAAAACTTTGGTTAAAATACTCAAAAAAATTATCTCTAAAAATTATGGTTTAAAATTGCGCAATATGAGGCTCGCCTTGAGGCCCTCCTTTGCGCAATTCTAGTAAAAAACACCTCAATGCTTACTCATCGAGTTTTTTTTTATGAGGCTTGCGCCTCAACATGGTTGAGGCTCGCCTCGCCTCACTGGCATG
>NW_021506105.1:0-235 GCF_001605985.2 Dendrobium catenatum
TTAGAGTTAGTCCTCATCTGATATTCGACATGAACATTCTCAATTCCATCTTGCTTCCCCTTATCCTCCTTCAGTCATATCCCCACCTTTAAACCACAAGCATCACTTAAATTCCTAACCTTTCCGCACTTGAAATAGAATAATGAGATCTTCTCATACTCAACTCTTTGAAAGAATTGTCCATTCAGCCATTCCACCCAAATCCCTGTAATCGACGCAAATCCGAATTTGACCG
>NW_021506106.1:0-319 GCF_001605985.2 Dendrobium catenatum
TGTCCTACTAATCTTCGTCGTCAGATTATAGTCCTTCCGACCTCCGTCGCCAACCGACTACGGTTCTTCTGACTTACGTCGTCCGCCGACTACAGTCTTTCTGACATCCGTCGCCCGTTGAATACGGTCCTTCTGACTTATGTCGCCCGCCGACTACGATCCTCCTGACTTACGTCGCCCGCCGACTACAGCTGACTACGATCCTCCTGACCTACGTCGCCCGCCGACTGCAGTCCTTCTAACAAAGCGAATACGTCGATAGTAGCTCTTTGTATTTACATCATGTAATGTACTCCATAAGATGTACATCAAGCTAAGA
>NW_021506107.1:0-279 GCF_001605985.2 Dendrobium catenatum
TCTCTCTCTCTCTCTCTCTCTCTCCTCTATCTTTATCTCTCTCTCTCTCTCCCTCTCTCTTTCTCTCTTTCTATCTCTCTCCTTCTCTCTCTGCCTCTCTCTTTCTCTCTCTCTCCCTCCTTATTCTTCTCTCTTTCTCTCCCCCTCTCTCTATCTCTTTTGCTCTCTCTATCTCTCTCCTTCCCTCTCTCTCTCTCTCTCTTTCTCTGTCTCCTCTCTCTCTCTCTCCTCTCTCTCTCTTATCTCTCTCTCCTTCTTATTCTTCTTATTCTTATTCTT
>NW_021506108.1:0-348 GCF_001605985.2 Dendrobium catenatum
ATATTAATATCTTCTCAATAATGGAAGGATTTTTTTTCAAAATAAGGCTTTGATATATGATTGAACCAACTCTTTCAAAAAGCTTAACATACTTTGATACAAATAATGCTAACCAAAGTATCATTGTCAAGGAAAATAATTGATGATAAAAATAACTTAATGCAACTAGATTCATTAATTCAAGTTGTTTATCCTCTATAAGCTTCACTGTACCCCTCAATATTTTGATGAGCTATAAATGTTTTATCAACAACTTCCTCCATGGCCGTTGTCCCTAGTTATAGTTTTTTTGGCTGCCTCACGTTATCTTCATTTATGTTTATTTCATTCTGCAACTTTTTGGAATAG
>NW_021506109.1:0-1044 GCF_001605985.2 Dendrobium catenatum
AATGAATATATAAATAAAAAGGGAAAAGGTATATGCACGCAAATTATATGAGTTCACCCCCCGTATGATACTAGCTGTGGAAGTAACGTATCCATGTACTTTAAAAAGGAAATAGAAATGAAACGACAATGGTTATACCTTCATTTGTATAAATTTTATATGTCGCTTCTGTACTAAATGAAAATAAAAAATGAATAAAGGAGAAAACTGAAAAATGCATAAATGTTAATTGAAAGAAAAATGAATACATTATTTGGCAGATGTCAAATAAATGTTTATACCATATGAATTGATCCACAAATATGTAGACCAGAAAGAATAACAAGATGAATATGATGCCTTTTTATATGTATAATTGTTATGTTACAATGGTGATTATCCACTAAGTTTATCATGTGAACTCAAATTGTTAAACTAAATATTTTAGGTAAGACTCATGATAAGTAGAAAAGGCTAAAAGAGAGAAATTTGTGTAGAATGATAATAGGTAAAATTTGATTTTTGTTTGTGAATAAATGAATAATTTGTTAGTAGCTCTTTAGTGTTTGTGGAAGGTTAGTTCTAACGGTTATATATAATTGTAGAAATTGTATTAACCATATGATTTTCAGTTCCCGCCTCATTAGTTCGTGTCTCCGAGCCGGGTCGTGACATACTGGAATTCAAAAAGTTAAAATATAAAGCTATTACAAATATTTTAAAATTAATATCTTAGTTTTTTCTATATCAAAGGGTTCTTGATTACATAAATCACAATCATTTTTCTCTTTCTTTATAAATCAGTCAGCGCATAAGCCGGCTCGAACTCATAGAGTTAAGCTCGTGGTCGAGCTCCAACTTTATTAATTAATCAAGCTCAAGCTCAAATTAGAAGTAACTCAAGCTCGATTTGACTCGTTTCTACCTCTAATATGAACTTCATTGTCCTCATATTTTCATTGAGATTAGTATTATAAATGATATATAATGATTAAACTAATCTCAGTATAAATTCAAATATAATAAATTCTTTTCTAACATGAATATAATCATAATATTCTGACA
>NW_021506110.1:0-425 GCF_001605985.2 Dendrobium catenatum
GTCATAGATATAAATGCATAAAAACAAAAACAAAAAACACAAAAAAAAAACAAAAAGAAAAAAAAAAAATAATAAAAAAAAGGGGCTGCTCCTGATCACCACACACTCACCACATCAACACTTATATTGACTGTTCATCGTACTGTACGATCCATATCGTACTGTACGATATATCACAACCAATAGACAGATTTCAGCTCTGTTGATCGTATTGTACGATAAACATCGTACGGTACGATAATCTTCTCGTATAATTGCCTACCGTATTGTACGATTTCTCTTCTTCGTACAGTACGATCCACGTCAGCACGGATTGGGACGAATTAAAGCCGGTTGGTACGACATTATTGAGTATCGTACTATACGATCCATTCGCTTTGTACTGTTTGATCCACATCATCACAAAAGGACAATTTGAGTAATAG
>NW_021506111.1:0-250 GCF_001605985.2 Dendrobium catenatum
CGGGTTTTCGTGTCGTGTCAAATATTGACACCCCTAGTGTCAGGCATTCTTATAAAAAAAACCTAATTCAAGATTTGAAATAGTGGTTTCACCCTATACTTTTGAATAGTTTAAAAAAAAAACAAAAAATGATTTAGAAGAACCACAGATGCACAAAGAAAAAAGGGTAGGTAATCACAACAAAAAAATAAATGGACAATAATTTGTTTTCATTGTAAGTGGGTTTCAATGAATTCAATGCTAAACATAA
>NW_021506112.1:0-240 GCF_001605985.2 Dendrobium catenatum
TGATGACAACTTATGCTTCTAACTAAGAGGTATTGGGTTCGAGTCTTTGTGTATACGTTGTGTGTGTGAGTTTGCCTTAAATGACCTAAATGTCCCAAAAAAAAGGGCACCCAAAGAATGATAGCCTATTTTTCAATGAGTGACCGTAGCAGCAAAGAGGCCAAGAAATAACAACTTTATTTATTTTAATAGTTTTAAAAATGATTATTTAATTTATTATTTATAATTATTATTTAAGTG
>NW_021506113.1:0-205 GCF_001605985.2 Dendrobium catenatum
GTGCCAGATCAAGCTAATTTTGTGATGCCGTATCATAACCAATAAGAAAATTATCCCAAATAAAATATATATTTTGAAATAATTTTATTCTTTAATTTTAACATATTTTCACACCTTTAATTTTTATACATTGAGTTCTAATATACATCATATCGTTTATATTTTATTGATTTCTTATCAGCCCTGATCTAACAAAAACTTAATC
>NW_021506114.1:0-201 GCF_001605985.2 Dendrobium catenatum
AGTGATGGATCTTGCCCTTTGTGGCACCATCCTAATTCAATTCGCTAGTGGTGGAGTATACCCTTCATGGCACCACCCTAGCATTTGACTTGATAATTAGTGGTAGAACATGCCCTCCGTGGTACTACCCTAATCAATTTAAATCTTGATTCCCTAAGGATGAATTTTTCATTCCCTTAGGATTAAAATTCAACACTTGAT
>NW_021506115.1:0-315 GCF_001605985.2 Dendrobium catenatum
AAAATATATAAACTTTTCACGGCTAATCTTGTAACCTTAAAAAAATTTAGGAATTATTTTTTGTTGCTTATAATTTTGGCATATTTCTATAGACTAGCTATTTTTTGCAGGATCCAAATTTGGTGTATTGGATCAAACCACCACATAATACATTTAAACTTAATGTGGATGGCTCTATTAAAAATGATGCTTGGGTGAGGTGGTATTATCAGGGATGATAATGCTAATATGATCATGTATTTTGCTTGCCCTTTGGATAAGTTCCCTCTGGTGATGGATGAGCTCTCTATTATTCTTAACGGTTAAAAATTATGT
>NW_021506116.1:0-201 GCF_001605985.2 Dendrobium catenatum
CATACATTTAGCATTTAATTCAGCATAAATTTGTTCTACTCTACTCCATTCAGAAAAGGGGTATCAATTTTGATTCCATCTATAATACGTGACGGTACAGAATAACCATTTTGAATCATATGCCACATTCGATAATCTATTGATTGCAAGAAAGTAGACACTCAAATTTTTCAAAAATCAAAAGAAATATTTTCAAATAAA
>NW_021506117.1:0-283 GCF_001605985.2 Dendrobium catenatum
TCCTTAAGTCTCATTGAACATCTCCTTTGTTTACTCTTCTATATTTATGATCTTCAGCATTACCCTTTATAATTGATTTGGTGGATGAAGGTGGATGACTTACTAACAATCTACTGGCAAGAGGTTGTCGGTTATCTGATAGATGCCAGTTATCTGTCACCATCATGAATAGTGAAAGTGAAAAAATCATGAAGAAGAAATTTGAAAAAGATTTTTCTCTTCCAATATCTTGACAGAGTTCTCTCGCTAGAACCTTATTAGAAATATACTAAGAAATTGTAGT
>NW_021506118.1:0-304 GCF_001605985.2 Dendrobium catenatum
CCTCTCTCTCTCCCTCTCTCAAGCTATTTCTCTCTCTTGCTCTCTCTCTCTCTCTTGCTCTCTTTATCTCTCTCTCTCTCTGTCTCCCTCTCTCTCTCTCCCTCTCTCTCTCCCTCTCTATCTATCTTGCTGTCTCTCTCTCTTTACTTTCACCCTCACTATCTCTATTGCTATAGTGTGTATCTCTCTTACTAACTCTCTCTCTCTCTTCCTCTCTCTTACCATGTCTCTCTATCTCTCTCTGTATCCCTCTCTCTCTCTATATCTCTCTATCTTTCTCTATCTCTCTCTCTCCCTTCCTCCC
>NW_021506119.1:0-354 GCF_001605985.2 Dendrobium catenatum
AGTGTCGCCGGTCAGCGTGCGACCTTACCGTTACCCTTAGTTTCAAAATGATGAAATAGAGAAGTTGATCAGAGAAATGCTGGAAGCAGGGATCATCACACCCAGTACCAGCCCGTTCTCTAGTCCTGTTCTATTTGTAAAGAAGAAGGATGACAGTTGGCGGTTTTGCGTAGACTACTGCGCACTCAACAAGGAAACGATACCTGATAAGTTTCCCATATCAGTGATTGACGAATTGTTGGATGAATTGAGTGGAACGGTGATTTTCTGCCAGATCGACCTGAAATCTGGATACCATCAGATTCGAATGAAGAAAGAAGATGTGCCCAAGACCTCTTTTAGAACTCATGAGGG
>NW_021506120.1:0-241 GCF_001605985.2 Dendrobium catenatum
AAACATGTTCAAAATATATATAATCATGGTTCAAATATCATTTGAATATGATTTAAACATATGTTCAAACAAGGTTCAAAATAATCCCTTCTATCATTTATTTAACTTGATGTTAGAGCTCCATCAAAATGAGAAGATTCACCAAAATCATGTGATACATGATACCAAAAAAATTTAAAAAAAAACCTTACCCATGTTTAGTGAAGTTTCCATTAAGACTTCATTTGGAACGGCTTTTTTC
>NW_021506121.1:0-373 GCF_001605985.2 Dendrobium catenatum
ATGATTGACACGGTCATTATGATTTACTCCTCATTGTTCAAATAATCAATGCCAAAATGGATGAGTCTTTTCTCATTTATTATTTTTTTATGTGTCATTCTTAAGATCCATTAATGACATCTTGAATGTTGAATTTTAATTCCTTGCTAAATCCCATTCATATCCAAGTTCCAAGTTATTTTATTCATGTTTAAGTTCAACTTGTTGTTGATTGGTCAAGTCAAATTAAAGTTCTGTGTTGTTCCAATTTAGTTCAAGTATGAGTTCAGTTTGAGTCCAGTTCAAGTTCATGTCCACTGTGGTCCCAAATCAAGTGTTGTGTAGTTCAACATTGATCCAAGTCTTTTTGTGCTCCAAGTCATCTGATTATGTT
>NW_021506122.1:0-695 GCF_001605985.2 Dendrobium catenatum
AAAAGAGAACTTCATATGGCTCCAAAGGGCTAAAATGTGGTTCAACTAAATATCCAGCTGCAATAATCAAGAAGGGTGATGATTAAGTTCATATCCAAAGCTTTCTTGATGAAAGATATATCTCCCCAAAGGGAGAAAATATTATTCGAAGATAATTATTTGAATATGATGATAATGATCATTAATATTTTATTTTTTTCCCAAAGAAATTAATTTAAATTTTGAAAAAATCAATTTTAAAAATTAGGTGCGTGTGTGATTCTAAATCTCTTACGAGCGCAAGCCCTCTTAGTTACTTATATCATAGGAAGACAGAGTCTCTTACGAAAACTCTAGATTAAAATAGTGGTGAAATTTTGTTAAAGATTTTCTATGAGTGATACGAAAAAGAGGTGAATTTTTGGAATTTTAAAGGTGAATATATCAAAATGGAGCACTTATTAACAGAATAAATGGAAGAAAAGTAAGGGATACTTTAAGATTCCAGAACCATCCGGAAGTGTTCCAACTTAGTCTAATATTTTGGATTGAAATGAGATTTAATTAGAGTTGAGAATTTTATTAGAAATTTGGGATTATATTCTTAGTTGTAGCGGTCTTATAATTAGAGATTTGCCCCAGATCCTAGATCTAAATTTGAACACTATACCACAGTCATCCGAACCTAACTCATGTAGTGTAGAACCTGGACTTAC
>NW_021506123.1:0-295 GCF_001605985.2 Dendrobium catenatum
CCAAAATGTAGTCTATATTATCCCACCACAAATCATCGAAGACCTTTTCTTTAACATACCTTGCCTTCCCAACATCTTCTCGATAGCAAGACCACTTCTCACTAATCACCATAGATTGAAGAACATTTTTAATTTGTTTGAATCTTCTAAGCATGATTATTACAGAGGCAAAACGAGTTTCAGCAACAGCTAGCATTTTCAAGTGGGAGAAATCATTAAACATTGAAAGTCTCATAGAATGATTCATAATAAATTTTTTGATCAGAACAGCATCATCTGCAACCACTGTTATCCA
>NW_021506124.1:0-1023 GCF_001605985.2 Dendrobium catenatum
AATGTTATAATTATTATTAATATTATCTATTACTATAACAATACATACATATATAAAATTTGTATACAATGGTGATTTTAAAAAAAGGGGGAAGCAGGTAAAGTCGCAATCAACAATCGAAGGAAGTCCCGGGGTAGATATGGTCACCCGAAGCCCTTGGCCGTCGAGCTGATCCGACCGAGGGATTGAAGACTTGAAGACACCAATGGGATCGATTCGCTCTCCCAATCTCCTCGCCGTTGATTCGCTCCGGTCGAGTCGAGCACTCCCTTACCTCCCGGCGCCGGGGAGGGGACTCCGTGATGGCTGCCGAATATTTCCTCGTAAAACCAGTACTTTTATACCAATCATTCTGAAATGCGAATTTTTGGACGGAATCTCCGGCAAACCGATTCATTGTCCAATCAAGCTCTGAAGATTGAAATTCCTCACCGTTGTATTCTATCCGGTCGACTTCGAGCCACTCCTTTACTTCCGCGGCACCGGGGAGGGGACACAACGGGTTTGAGCTGCCGAAGATTTTCCTCGGAAAATCCTTAACAATTTTGTTTTTGTAGAAAGTGAACATGTCAATCGATCATGTTTTTTATGTCTAATTCATCGGTTAGTTAATTAATTAATGGGACATTAATTAATCATTCATAACTAATTAAAGTGTGAAACTCTATGATTTAATAAAATCAAAAAAGAGAAGTTTTAAAACCTAAATAAATAACATCTGAACAGTAGTGATGTATTTTAAAATTAAAACCATCTAATCAATGTAATTAAAAAAAATGCAGCCTTAAATATTGGAGCCATGGAACTAAATTTTCAGTTGAACAAACTGTGACAAACTAAGATTCGAATATGCAGATTCCACCATAGTCTATATTGATATTTATTCAATCAAATATGATCTCATAGTAAATTCTACCTAATATGAATTTGAGAGTCCAGTAATGGCTTGTGGTGGCTATGGAGGACCTCCATATAACTACAATGCAAAATATAACTTGTGGAAATTCGAACTGTCAAGTTTGC
>NW_021506125.1:0-309 GCF_001605985.2 Dendrobium catenatum
CTCATATCCTTGTTTTTCACATTTTCCTCCATTGCCACTTGAAGATCCAGAAATGAAGAAAAGCGTGGGGTAAACCACCCCCAACCCTCCAGCACATTTAACACCTCCAACAGCTGCTGGCAGCTGGTAGTAACGTGATCCCTATCTTCAACTACACCACAGCCAATTGGGCAATCAGTATTTACCTCAAACCCACGGGACAATAGCCAGCCATTAGTAGGAATGATATCCTTGAAGATCCTCCACCAAAACATCCATTCCCGAGGCCTCAAACCAATCTTCAAGCATGAAAAGCAAACATCATTATCT
>NW_021506126.1:0-229 GCF_001605985.2 Dendrobium catenatum
AAGCTCATTATATGTGGTTAACAATTTCAGGTCCGAGTAAGGGAGCAGGAATGGAGATTGATCGAGATTGTCAGACGAATCCTTTCACTATGGATGCCTAGGGCATCACACGCCGTGTGACAGCTCTTGTCGGTGCGTCGCATCAAGCCTCGAGTCGCTGCTTGCATCGGGCCCGCTACCTCGCCCACACTGCCGTCGCTGCATCGCTACCGGCCTGCAGTTGCACCGC
>NW_021506127.1:0-406 GCF_001605985.2 Dendrobium catenatum
AACACCTCCACAATCACATACCCTCATGAAAGCTTTAGATGTGTACTTAAAAAAAAAAGGTTATTTGAAACTCATCAAAACTCATTATAAACATCTATAATCAAAAGGGCATTAGGCATTACAATAAGAAGATTTTAGGATGAATCTCACAAACATAAATATGTCCAAGCTCATGAGAAACATGCCAACCTCTTGTATCTAAATATGGTCACCCAACATTTAGTTTAATGGCTCCATATGCTTCATGAGTCTCCAACCAAATCTCACAAAAAACTTCCTTAAAGGCATTTACACAAACACCTAACATGCATGCTTTAGTAAGGAAAATACAAAGTTCTTATGGATTTACATGTTTTACACCTAAAACTTAAAAATCACATGACAAGGAGTAAGAGTAAATCTAAGA
>NW_021506128.1:0-318 GCF_001605985.2 Dendrobium catenatum
CGGTAGCATCAACACCGCCGCCGTCGCCGCCGGCCGCCATTAGAACCGGCTTTGCTCTCTTGATGTTTGGCTTCAAGGAGAATACAGACCTTGGCATCAACAAGCTTTTGGTGTTCTTCAGATGCCAAAAACTAGCACTGAAACACACAGTACTGCCAGCTGCTTGCATCTTCTTCAAATCTACAGCCTTTGATTTCTTCCTGGTCTTCTCAAACGGGTTTGGAGTATCTGTGAGATGTAGGAGGAGAGCTAAAAGAAGATAAGGTTGCGATTTTTTTTTTCCTGTAATCTATCTGATTGCGGTAGGTCCCACTTATT
>NW_021506129.1:0-354 GCF_001605985.2 Dendrobium catenatum
CATTTAACACTATGTTGGGAAATTGTTGACTTGGATGCGATATAGAATTGGTCCTAAATTGATTGATTATATGAACTCAAGATACTAATGATAAGCAAATTAGACATTTGAATCCCATATTTTTGAATTTAGAGTTTATGGGAGTCAAGATTTCACAAAAAAAAAAAAAAAATATTGTTCTCAAGTTTATTTACATCTTGGGTGATACCCAAAAAAAAAACTCTTAATTAAGAAATATTGTTTGTATTTTGCTTGCATTTATTTAATTATGATTGACCTCTTCCAATAAAGAATAAGAAAACTCAAAATGAAGCGATGAGTGAAAATCATTGAGCAGTGAGGTATTTTCATATA
>NW_021506130.1:0-228 GCF_001605985.2 Dendrobium catenatum
ATACGAAAAGAGAAAGCTTAGTTGGTGACGATAGCAAAGTCTTGTCAAGCAAATCACAAAGCTCACCAAAGCATAAGCAAAAGTGGAAAACAGGTAAAAATAGTAAGGATGTTAATATTTCCTCTGATATTATTTGTTTTCGATGTAGAAAACCTGGACATATGAAAAATGAGTGCCTTAATTTAAGAATTATTCCTACGAAAGAAAAGGGCAAGGTGAAACAAACTT
>NW_021506131.1:0-270 GCF_001605985.2 Dendrobium catenatum
TTAAACAAAGTCTAGAGAATTTGTTTGAAGTGCAGTGACACTAGGGAATGTGGTGAAGTGACACCAAGCTTTCTATTTTTAGTGTTAGAAAATCCTTCTGGGTAGCATTATGATGTTTGGATGTAAGTGTTGCAGTGCTAAGCTCTCTATCCGCATCAAAATTTATTGGGAACTTTGTGGCGCTATAAAGTGTAATGTCACGGTGTTGTAGGGTGATTCTACAACATTAAGGATTCTGTTTATTAGAAAAATTTAAAATTTAATGATCCT
>NW_021506132.1:0-212 GCF_001605985.2 Dendrobium catenatum
TGCAGGTTACGTCATATCTTCATCGCATGGTTGAAATATTAGGAACAAGGGTATTGCCCCATCTCCCAATGGCATTAAACCAATTGCTTGTGGATAGTGAGGTATGATTTCATCCATCCCAGTTACTTTTTTCTTTCTATTTTAAGAATGGTAGGATTCACTTTTTGGAGTACTCTTCATACTTAAGTAGCTTGCTGCTAAAAAACTCTATG
>NW_021506133.1:0-326 GCF_001605985.2 Dendrobium catenatum
ATTTGAAATGGTTAATTGGTGCTTAGGGGATTTGTTAAGTTATCTGATAAACAACCAGGCACATGGCTGAAATTTGATATTCTATAGTTTGCATGTGATTCATGTGCTAATATATCTAATGGCATAAGTGCATTTTAGATTTTTACAATGTATCAAATAAAAAACCTATAGATCTTGTTAACCTTCCTATAGAATTTAGGCTTAGCACATTTGCACAAATACTTGCATGATCTGAGAGAGGATATTGGGAAAAAACTAGCAAGTAATGATGACAATTACAAGCCTTCAGCCAATGTGAATAGGAGGTATGCAAAATTTATACTTAG
>NW_021506134.1:0-524 GCF_001605985.2 Dendrobium catenatum
AGACTTTTTTAATGGTACCCCTTATCCTAAGTTCTTTCCTGCTACGAATATTGTTTTAATTCCTAAAAAGGTGGGGGCTAATATATGGAGTGATTTCCGTCCTATTAGTAATAAACTGGTTTCTAAAATTTTTTCTACTAGACTTGTTGACATTTTACCTAGAATTATTTCTGTCAATCAAACGGGTTTTGTGAAAAATAGAAGTATTTTTGATAATATCCTTCTTGTTCAAGAGATGATTCATGATATTAACTATAAGGGTAAAGGTGGTAACATCGTTTATAAACTTGATATTTCTAAAGCTTATGATAATTTGAATTGGAGTTTTATGTATAAGATTTTATCTTTATTTGATTTCTCTCAAGGTTTTATCCAGTTGATTAAAAATAGTATTGAAAATTGTTTTTTTCTGTCATTATTAATGGTGGTAAATATGGTTTTTTCAATTCTTCTCATGGTTTGAGACAAGGTGACCTGTTATCTCCGGGTTTATTTATTATTGCTATGGACTACCTCTCTAGAGG
>NW_021506135.1:0-215 GCF_001605985.2 Dendrobium catenatum
GGCTGAGCGACAATATTTCAATGGTAGAGATTTGATCTTGATGGTGGTCAAGGGATGATAATTTGACTACAGAGGCCTGAAATTACCCATTTGAGGACAGAGATGTTCAGGTCCAAGTTCCAGCTCTCAATGCCCTTTCTTGTGTTAGGAGTTTATCTTTAATATTCTCAGAGTGACTTTTTTATAAATTTCATTCAAATTCCAAAAATATAATT
>NW_021506136.1:0-379 GCF_001605985.2 Dendrobium catenatum
AATCAGATTGAAGGGATTGATTTTGAAGAAACTTTTGGTCCTGTAGCTAGACTTGAAGAAATTATGGTTTTGCTAGCCTTTGCCTGTTTTAAATGATTCAAATTATATCAAATGGATGTGAAAAGTGCCTTCTTAAATGGGGTAATTGAAGAAGATGTTTTTGTAGAACAACCACCAGGTTTTAAAAATTCAAAATACCAAAATCATATTTTCAAATTGAAAAAGGCAATATATGGATTAAAACATACACCTAGGGCTTGGTATGAGAGCTTGAGCACCTTCCTACTTGAAAGATCTTTTGAAATAGGAAGTGTGGATACAACTCTCTTTTTGAAAAAAATTTGAAAATGATATACTCATTGTTCAAATTTATGTGGAT
>NW_021506137.1:0-384 GCF_001605985.2 Dendrobium catenatum
ATTAGAATTTTTGTATTAAAAGTTATTTTAGAAATCAATAAGAAAGTTGTCCCAAACGAATTCTTAGTTGTTGATGAATTAAATTTCCCAATGATTTGCAATGATCACAAAAAGAGAGAAAATTCTCCATCACAACATTTTGAATATACCCAAACTTTTCAGGCCCAATCCACATGTTTTCAGGATGTCGTTTAGTGATATCCTTATTCAACTAAAACACGAGCAATCAATGAACTAGAACCGATCGAAGTAGCATTATCAGTCTGTAAGCGACGACCAAATAACGAACCCAGCCCGTGCAAGATGCAGGAAAAGAAGAAATGAAGTTGATGATCAATTAAGCAAATTTACGACATTCGAGATAAATTATAAATGAAACAACAT
>NW_021506138.1:0-205 GCF_001605985.2 Dendrobium catenatum
AAATTTGGAAGAATGTCTGAAGCAAATTCCAAAACTAGATCCTGGATTTTCAACATTTGTCGCGGCCCGATGCGAAGGGATTCGTTCCGGTCGGGTTGGGTCGTGACACCCGTGGTCCCTCATTGGACGCTCCGTGCCCCTCCAACTCTGATTACCTTCCCAACAATGACGTTCCTCGGCTCGTCCTTCCTAGTGGTCACTTCAC
>NW_021506139.1:0-286 GCF_001605985.2 Dendrobium catenatum
GCTTGGCCACTCGTTCGGGTATTTCTTACATACTCATAATATAGCTGACCATTGTTTGGATTCATGTATGAGAGCATAAATATAGGGAAAGAGAGCATTGGAACTGACTGACTTCAATGTTGAAGAGTCAAAGAAAAGCATGATCATATAGAAAGGCTCAAAATAAATGCAATAATATAAGTGGAATAGTTGCATAGTATATGTCCATTATTATGGTCAAGGAATAATTCCACTAAGTATAATATTTCCTATAGTGAAAACTAATAACATCTTCTTTATTGTTTAT
>NW_021506140.1:0-206 GCF_001605985.2 Dendrobium catenatum
TTAAAAAAAAAACTTAAAATTAAAGATAGCATACTAATATGATAGATCTAATGAAGTCAAAACGATAAAATTATTATGATTTGAGTCGAAAATGTCATAAATCAAGCGCAATGAGTTATCATGCAAAATTTCCAGCGACTATTTGAGGGATTAACATTTTATAAATTTATTGTGCCTAAACAAGTGTTTTAATCATGTGAGCTACA
>NW_021506141.1:0-210 GCF_001605985.2 Dendrobium catenatum
CCAAACATCTGGACAAGGCATCAACAGCTTTGTTTTCCCCGCCTTGTCTGTACTGAATTTCAAAGTCATACCCCAGCAATTTTGAAAGCCACCGCTGATGCTCTTCAGTCACCATACGTTGCTCTAACAAGTACTTCAGGCTCCTCTGATCAGTCCTAAAAATAAAGTGTCTACCCAATAAGTAAGGTCTCCACTTCTGGATGGTCAGTA
>NW_021506142.1:0-1051 GCF_001605985.2 Dendrobium catenatum
TTGTGTATGTGAAGTGTGTATGAATTTAAATTAATTAATCTAGTTTCAAATTTTTTTTTTTGTAATTTGGCTTATTTATTATTAACACGCATATAAAAACAATTTATAATAGACAAGAGTTTTATGTGGAAAATCTAGAAATTAAATGAAAATGTCAAGGGACTTTGTTAGTTAAAATAGTTTACTATGTAAGTGAGATTCAAAAGTTCACTCCTCTCACATAGAAAATGCAAGATTACAAAGTAAATAGCATTAACTTGGCCTCTTATGATTATTGTAGAGAATGTTGAAACAAAGATGAAGAATTATGATGATGATTAAATTACAAAGGTTGAGTGATCATGTTTGGGAAGCGAAGATGAACGGTGGCAGTCAGGCATCGGTGGTTGAGCGGCGGTGGCCAGGTGGTAATAATCATACAATCTTAGTCGAGCAATGATGATTAAGTGGTTGCGACAAAATAACAATTTGACAATGACATTCAAGTAATGGTGGATGGATATAGACGGTCAAGCGACGGAGGTTAGAGGATGATGATTAAACAATAATGCATTGTTATTGACAGTGATTTTTAGTGTCAATCCTTTGGCAGAGTTTTATATTTCTTTAGATATCTAAGTTTTCTCTAACTTCAAATTCCTTTCTTGTGTACAAAGGGGGTATAATTATAATTTTTTGAAGCTCCATTTTAGTAATTTTCGCCAAAATTCATAAATGCTTTATCAAACGGCTCATGTTGATTCCCTCAATTATAGACTACTTTTTTTAGCATTTAAATGCTTTAATAATATTGGAATTATGTGTCATCAAGCTAGTTGGACAACTCTCATTATAACTCTAATTTTGATAGAAGCACGAAATATTTGAAGTAAATTTGATCGATCAAATAACATTATAAAGTTTCTAATTACCGCACTTCAAATGCTTGATTTTAGCTCGTTTGGACTCGAATCAAAACAATTTGGTGTCATTGAACTTGCATCATTAAACATTTATTTTTTACTATAATTTTGTAAAAATTGGAATCTAATTGTATCTATGTTTTTCATTC
>NW_021506143.1:0-201 GCF_001605985.2 Dendrobium catenatum
AGATTTGCAACAATCTCCACTTTTTGATGAAGGCAAATAATGTTGGTTTTAAATACAAGTAAAAAAGTTTTGGTATGTCCTAAGATCTCCCTTACTAACTAAAGTTTTGATACTAGGGAATGTTTTTTTTTTTAATTTTATAAATAAGGAGTGAAAGAAACATGAAAAAATGTGGGATTAAATAAATACAAAAATAGTGGA
>NW_021506144.1:0-264 GCF_001605985.2 Dendrobium catenatum
CGAAATCAACTTTTCCTTTTTCCTCTTTTTCCTTTTCCCACGGATGGAATTTCTGATATTTTATTTTTTTTTTCTCTCTTCAAAATATCTCATTTCCTCTTTAAAATACTCAGATCGTCCTGGATGATCGCACTTCGTCCCGGTACGATCTGGGCTCTGGAAAATTCTCGTCAAGAAGAAATTACTTATCGTCTCAGGATGATTTGGGCTCTGGAAAATTTTCATCAAGACGATCCCACATTTCGTCCCGGACGAACTGCCCAA
>NW_021506145.1:0-219 GCF_001605985.2 Dendrobium catenatum
AAGGGAGTAATTAAGGATGATTGACACGATCATATCGGCCAGGACAATCGTGAGATCGGCCTGGACGATAAAGCCAAATTTCAATCGGCCTGGACTGTTCCCAGGGCTGTGCTCAGGACGATTTACCTCTGATTTGAACTAATCGGCCAGGACGATCGTGAGATCGTCCTGGACGATCAAGACAAATTTCAATCGTCTAGGACTGTTCCCAGGGCTGTG
>NW_021506146.1:0-495 GCF_001605985.2 Dendrobium catenatum
CTTTGCTTTCTTGCCTTCTTTGATTGTTCTTGTGAACCTGCTTCTTTCGGTGTGTACCACATCATCCTGGTATCAGAGCCTGCGGCTTGGAAAGATGGCAGAGTCCAGCAAGCGTGCGACGAGCGAGGAAGACCGAAGCGTGGAGGCACTTTGGGCTGCGCACGCTGGAGTAGAGAAGAGACTAGACGACATTGCTGCGGCCGTAGATCGCCTTGCTGCGGCTTTACGGCGCGAACCACCGTTGGGGCGAACTGGCGAGGTACAGCCACGAATGGTGAGACCAGTGCAACCGACAGTTACACCGATGGACGAAAACAGAGTTCTTCCAATGCGTCGAAGACATCGTCAGGTATTACTTCCGGAACTCTCGGATTCAGACGAGGAACGCATCACTTTCAATCCAGAAGGTTTCACGGATTCAGATGTGGAACCGATGGAACGCCGTCCCCGTCGCTTCTTGGGCCGTGACAGACATTCAGGTGAGTTCCGAGTTAA
>NW_021506147.1:0-715 GCF_001605985.2 Dendrobium catenatum
AGGCAAACTCACACACACAACACATACACATGGACTCTAACCTTGGACCTCTTAGTTGGAAGCCTAAGCTCTCAACCAATAGGCCAAGGGGAGTTGTGTTAATTAGTAGAATTATTCTGCTGAATGGGCAAAGGTCCACCTCTCTTTCTTTTGTCAATGATATAATTACATATGCTATTATGACGGTTCCCATTGAGGTCTCTGCTATTGGTTTTCTTTGGTTGGGTGAAGCGTCACATTTTAATGTACTTAGAATTCAGTGAATTCCAAATATATTGAAATGAACTACCGGAGAAATTTCAAATATCTCAAAAGATTACTATGCATTTGCTTTTCGTTTAATCAAATATCCAAGACTTGAAATTCACTTTCATTTGGTTTATTTTTTAGTACCAGTACTTGCAGCTAAAAGATAACCCCTAAATAATTTTAATAGTTTTAGCAGAAATAACTAATACGTCCCTTTAATTTAAAAATAAGTAGTCGAAGGACACTTACAATTAGTTGTTAATGTTAACGAAAGATGGTAGCCAGAGATTGTTGTGGGAAACCAATGAACATTATGCCATTAAAATGTTGGGAAATCAACAAAAATCATCTGAACTACAACATGTATGTATATAATTATTTTCAATATATAGGCGGAAGAGAAAAAAAAAAAAGTTGAAGTAGCATCCTCCAATAATTATGTTCTAATCTATTAAAAAGGCAATTG
>NW_021506148.1:0-296 GCF_001605985.2 Dendrobium catenatum
AAAAAAAAAAAAAAAAATTAAAAAATTATAGAATAAAAAAAAACATAAACATTTGAATGCATCAGAAATCAACGTCTGGCCTTATATAAACCAAATGAATAAGTTTCCTCACCAACCTTTGATATCTTCTCTTATCCATTGGAGGTGTTAACATCACTCAATTTAATATAGGATCTATAGAAGTGCTGACAGGTTTGCTTCCAGTTAAGCCGTTCTCTTATCCATTGGACATCTAATTAAAAAATATTAAACTTAAAATAGGCAAATGTTTGACATGCAAACTAAATGTAAATAAA
>NW_021506149.1:0-1202 GCF_001605985.2 Dendrobium catenatum
TTGACATATTATATTAAATTTTTGGAATTATGTCTAATTTTAATGATTTTTTTGAAATTTCCTGTAAATTAAAGTAGTTTTAAAAAAAGAAAACAAAAGGTGCTGGCAGCGGATGGGACGCATCGCGACAGGATTGGACCTGCCCGGCCGGGGTTAATCATTCGGTGGCGGTGCAATGATTGCGCCACCGTTGAATGATTGGGATATGATACCGCAGGACGCGGTATCACTAAAACACGTCGGACGGCGTCGCCAGCCGTCCGATCTTCCGCCTTAGGGAATCAACGGTCCAGATGCCATCTCACTGAGATCTCATCGCACAGCCGCTAATACACGTCAGACTGAGACATACGCGAACGAAATCTCATCCGCTTATCAGATTATCAACTGTCGGTATTTCACAGACCTGAACGAGATCGTGAAAATGCCCTTAGACTAGTTTTTTGTCTTGTTGTTCTGATCCAGTTGATGAAACTCAATAAAACTTTGAACTTAGATTATGTAACTGAACAGAAATCATGGGATGTTAATTATACGATCTGAAAATTACTTTGTAAAAAGTTATTTAACTCTAAGTGTGTAAACTAGGGTTTGAGTTTTTTACCTTAATAGTGGGCGGTTTAAACCGCATAATGGCATGTTGCATTTGTAGACTGTCCACGCTCCTACTTGTAGAAGAAATCTTGAGCTGATAACGCCTGGATCAAGGGCAAATCAACTTGGATGGTGATTTGCTTGAGCTCACCAGAATCCAGTCGCCGACAACCTCCATTCGTCGGGTTTTGACTTGGGGGATGTAGAGGGAACCTCCAAGAGATAAAATGAAATCAGTTCTGGCCTATAGAGGTATTGAGTAGTGAGAAAAGGCTAGATGGAGATGACGGCTCAATTAGGGTATTTTTCCCCTATTCAAAAGCTCTAGGCTCATGTGGACGGCCACGATTGAGTTAAGGAGCTTCCAGATATTGCCATGTGTCCCTGGGAGTAGTTGGGAGCAGAAGGCAAGGATGGATGCAAGCACATCCTAGGTGGAAAGTTCATTTTGTCTCACATGAGCTCAAGGGTTTGATTCAAGCCATTTGATTATGATCTAAAGGCTGTGAGAAGTCCTAAGAAGCTTCTAGAATAGGATTAAAGCTGCTGGAGTTAATTGGATTAGAGTGGGATCAAGTTTAAAAAAGTTTTTTAACCAAATTTGACTA
>NW_021506150.1:0-224 GCF_001605985.2 Dendrobium catenatum
ATCTCCTCTTCTTTGACATTCATGATCTGCTCGTCAGGTAGATCATCATTGAGCAGTGAATCAGAAGGAATAGGGTGTGCAGCGAGAAAATCTGCCAACACCTATCCTTTCACTGCCTTTTGAGGGACATATGTGATATCAAATTGCAACAGTATCACTGTCCACCTCGCCAAACGACCTGTCAATGTTGGTCTTGTCATCAAGAACTTCAGCGGATCGATCTT
>NW_021506151.1:0-510 GCF_001605985.2 Dendrobium catenatum
GATATTGAACCCTTTGATCGTGCATCGTTCGTTGGACATTTGAGGGCCTTAGTGATGTCGGAATTCGGATATCTTGGACTCGTTGGATTTGTCTCGTCGAGCTGCTCGATTTGACTATAAGCTCGTTAAAATCAGAGACCGTTTGGTAACTCAAATTGTGGTACAAGCTTTCCAACAACACTTCGGGTGCTTGATTTGGGCTCATTTGGGCTCAGATTGAGTTGAATTTGGTGTCATTGGGTTTGTATTTTTGAGACGCTCGGTTTGTGTATAAGCTCACTGAAATCAAAATTCGGGAGCTCTTAGATTTAATTTTTGAAGTTTCCGGTTTGATTTTGCCTCAAGATTCGTGCTTGATCAAGATAACTTTTGGTGAATATATCAGTTGTCCTCCTATTTTCGGATGTCGTAGCTTCAGGAGCATGAAAATATGCGTCACAAATTTTAGAATTAATCTTGTGTGTAGGAGCTCCGAACGGCTCTAAAAGTGCCGAAATTGAGTCCGGAACG
>NW_021506152.1:0-227 GCF_001605985.2 Dendrobium catenatum
TCTCTCTCCCCTTGGACCATAAGGGGCTGTTTGGTATTGCATTTATAGCTGTATTTAAGCTAAATCCTGCCAAACACTTTTTGTGTGCACGTTAAATCCAGACGATCAATAATTCTCGATTTTAAGGATTTACGGCATAAATCTGGGATTTACTAAATCCCTTGGTTCGATGAATTTACGACAGAAGTGTTACCTGCGGCGCTTATGTCGTGAAGCTCTGCGTTCAC
>NW_021506153.1:0-1219 GCF_001605985.2 Dendrobium catenatum
GCTAGAAAATGAAACTTTAATTAAAGTTCAAATATTAATGGATTAGGGTCCATTTTAGTTAATTTAGTTTATTGATCAATTTTAAATATTTATGCTAGTGACATTTGAAGTTAAAATTATGTTAGCCAATTTTGAAAAGTCCCGAGTCCTCCTAGATACTAGATTGAGGGGATTCCAAAAGGTCACTATGGGAAATATGCTAGGTTTGGGTCTCCTAATATTTTAGGTTAATACTAAACCTTAAGGTGAGTAGTTAGCCAGGTAGTTTGTTGGATTTGGAGTTTCCTAGGCAATGTTATGAATTTTTCAAGTTTTGGGCCTTAGACTATAGGCTGAGGTTGATGGGAAAGTTGACTTTTAGATTTAAGTTAGTTTTTGGAATCTTAATATTTTTGATAAAAACTAGACTTTAATTGGAGTTGAAGGCAATTGAGTTTGCTTAACTTGGAATTTTCTACAATTAGTTATGAATTTCTAAAGTTTGGGTATTTATTGAATTATCTAAAATATCTAATTAAAAGGTGACATTATGATTTTGATCTAAATCAGCTCCAAACTAATTGGAATCACCCCCAAAGGTCAGAAATGACTTAAGAAGGTGTTCCCAAGTATTTGGAGAAAATTTGGGATTTTAAATAATTTTTAATGATTTATCAGGGGCAAAAAGTTAATTTTTAATTAAGGCTAAGTTAAGGGTCAGATTGGGGTCAACCTAAGGTGCCTTATTTATCTCAGGTTAAGGACCTAATTTTAAACAATTTGAGGTATTACGGGTATTTTTTTGGGTTTAAATGGATTTATTGTAATTTTTAGAAGGTTACTGGGCCCTATTTACCAAGTAAATTAGGGTTGGTTAATCAAGGGGTCTTTCTGGGAGGTTTGTAATGTCGATAAGTTTAAGTGTTGAAGTTTTCATGTCAATCCATGATCTACCATAGCTCCTAAAAATTTTTTAAGTTTGCTAGGGGTCCTTAATTGTTGTCATTAGGGTGTCACTACATTATAGGAGTTTGAAGTGAAGTTTTAGCTAACCCTCAAGATAACAATGCAATGAATACACAAACAAAGTAAACACACCATGTCATTAGATCAAGGAGAACCTAAACTAAGTGGTGGTGCATCATACACATGTAAACTACGAAAAGAAGAAAGTAAATACGCCTAATGAAGTGATTAGTGAATGATTGGAACTCAATCATCCACTAATCCACTCCCCCAC
>NW_021506154.1:0-319 GCF_001605985.2 Dendrobium catenatum
AATAATTGTGCTTAAATTTACAACATGATATGTAGGCAAAGTTTTTAATAATTATATGGCTAAAGAAATATAAGCAGCTACATAAAATCATGTTTGTTATGAAATGTAAATACCATAGGTCCCATTTATTACCATGCCTAATCTTGGCCACAAAAATGAGATTGGTTTAAAATTATAAACATTCATATCACCCTAATAAGTGATAATATAAGCAGCCAACACAAATCATATATCATTACCACATAACCACCACAATGAGCATCACACTCATCAAGCAAAAAGGAATAAAATTTCAAAACTCTTAGTGCAGAAAAGACTA
>NW_021506155.1:0-275 GCF_001605985.2 Dendrobium catenatum
GCACATCGCCCTGAATTTATGCTGGCCGATATTTATCGTCCATAAGTTACTGAGGTTTTTGAATAGATCATCCTTGCCGATCCTGTGATTGTCTAAGACAATATGATCGTATTAATCATCCTTAATTACCTCCTTGATTGTCTTATCAATTAAGGCATAATTGTGAATATCGTCCAGGCCGATCCAAGATCGTCTTGACCGATTACCAAAAATACAGAATATCTTAATTGTTTATGGTGGCAATTTCTTTATGTTTTGATCATATCATCCTAGCC
>NW_021506156.1:0-366 GCF_001605985.2 Dendrobium catenatum
AGTTTAACACACAAACAGAAAAGAGGAGTGAACACCATGAGTTTTTACGTGGAAAACCCAAAAAGGGGAAAAACCACGGGGCCTTGCCCAGTTGCAAATTTCCACTAGTGTTTTCGTAGATTACAAATGGCGGATTTCGTCCCACAAGTTAGGATAATCCAAATACAATTTGTTTCTTCCACAAAATTTACAAGATTCTGCGAATTCCATGCGTTTCCTGAAAATCCGGCAGAGTTCCGGCGTCTTCAGGCGGCAGGAAAAGCTCCAGCGGCGGTGGTCGAGGAGGTGAGGAATCTCCTATTCCCCTTTCTCCTTCTCCTTCTCTTCTTGTTCTCTCTCTTCACTTGAGTCCCCTTGGTGTAGAAT
>NW_021506157.1:0-953 GCF_001605985.2 Dendrobium catenatum
TCCAAATAATTTTAAATCTTCAAAATTTTAAACTTCTACGTCCTAGCTAACATGTTGCAGTTATATATTTTTGTAACTCGATATGTGGCTGGACAAATCTTAAGAAAATTTGAGTTTTTAAATTAAAGTTTTCTCCTTATCTATACCATCATATTACAGTTATATATTTTTATAGCTTGATATGTTTGGTAGGATAGGATCTAAAAGCTCAAACTTTCAAATCAAAACTTTCTGCTTGTTATACTAACATATTGTAGTTACATATCCTTTGTAGTTTGATATGTTTGCTAGGACAGGGTCCAAAATCTGATATATGCAAGATTTTCAAGATTAAATTCAATTTACATTGAGAAAAGTTTGAAGGTTCAAATACAAGTCAAGTTTATAAAAAATAATTTTTGTTAGAGAAAATGGCAGGTTAATTTTTCTTAAAAGAAATTTACCTCAACTTTCTTTAAATTGTAATAAAAAGTTCATTTGGTTGACTCCTCTAAATAAATAAAGAATAAGACCTATGGTTATCAATGCTAAAATGAAAAGTGTGTTCCCTCCCTCCCTCCACTTGAGTGGATTAATGCTTTAGATGAAGATATATTTAATCTCATTTCTTTTTGAAACCTCAAAGCATAAAAGTTAAGCTAATTTTGCTAGGTTTCTAGTAATCGTCTGGATTAAATTCAAATATATTTTCAAACCTTTTATTCAACCATGTTATGATTTTTCTAATCTTAGGAATGAATAATTATTGGTTGATATATTGAAGTTTAAAAATATTTTGAATTCCCTCATGTTTAAGCCTTCTTGTAGTTTAGACTTTAAGAAGTCTTTAAATCTTACTTCTTAAGGGTACTACATGGATACGACGATTTGTCCTCTGCCATATGGTTTAACTCTGATAGATTAGGGATTTTATGGAATGTGATGAAAATAAATGCCTAGTCAATTACATAAAA
>NW_021506158.1:0-242 GCF_001605985.2 Dendrobium catenatum
CATTGATAGGCTCTTGCACATGCCAAAATATGGTAGCCATATAAAATTTATTAGTTGATTTTTTTTCAAAATAAAAAAATGTATGATATTCTTTTTTTTAATCTTTTTCTTAAAAATTTTATAATTATTTTTACAGACAATTAGAGCTAATATAAACTTCTTCTTTTTTTTTGACGAGGAACCGTCCACTGCCACACCCGACTTCGTCGATCGCGCTTGGCGGTCTGTAAATCCCAGCTGAC
>NW_021506159.1:0-203 GCF_001605985.2 Dendrobium catenatum
CTCTGAGTTTGTTCAATTTGGAATTTTATGGAATAGATTGTGAATTTTTAATGATTTAATTAAAAAGATTTTAATTATTTTTATCCAAACCTTTTCCAAACTTCATGAAATCACTTCCAAAGGTTAGGAATGACCCATGGGTGTTTTTTAAGTGTTTGAGAATTATTTAAAATTTTAAAATATTTTTTAATTAATTAAATAAT
>NW_021506160.1:0-301 GCF_001605985.2 Dendrobium catenatum
ATAGCACAAGCCTGTTATCTTAGGTAGGTTCAACCACATCCAATAATGACCATGAACATCAAGGATTTTGATCTCCGGAGCAAAGTTAACCCTCAGAGAGCTTCTCCTGTAGAAGACCTCACTACTGTATCCATATCTAAAGAACACCCTTCAAGAACCATATAGATTGGATCCATTCTCTTAGACAACGAAAAGAAAAAATAATACATATATTCTCTATGCGAGAATCAGGATATTTTTACATGGAGTCTGACAGATACGCCCGGAATCAACCCCGAAGTGATCCTACACTCCCTCAAAG
>NW_021506161.1:0-217 GCF_001605985.2 Dendrobium catenatum
GGTATTTGCACTTTTTTTGGCAAAACCGAACCTTCCTCTAGGTCCTTGCACCGGACCAAATAAAAACTCGTCCGGGACACTACCTATTGCACGAGTTATGTAGCTGCCTTACCAGCTTCCCGTAGAGCCCGCCTACCCACGCTAATGGGCTGCATGCCCAACTACTCGTGCCCGACCCGATAGCCCGCTTCCCTGTGCCCATGGGATGCCTGCCCAG
>NW_021506162.1:0-295 GCF_001605985.2 Dendrobium catenatum
CGTCTGTACGAAATCTGTCCAGAGAGCAAGTCGCCCGAGACAAATTTTAATTTCGTCTGTACGAAATTTGTCCAGAGAGCACATCGTACCGGGACGAATTGTAGATCGTCCGGGACGATCACTGTTAATAAATATCGGATTCGAGATATTTTGAATCATTTGAAGAGAGAGAAAGAGAAGGCAGGAGAGAGAAAGAGAAGGAAGAGAAGGAAGAGAAGGAAAAGCTTGGTTTGGAGCCCGCGTAGCGCTTTTCGTCCTACGACGCAGTTGGAAGATTTGTTTATCTCGCGGTAAG
>NW_021506163.1:0-686 GCF_001605985.2 Dendrobium catenatum
AGTAAATACAGCTAGAAGAAGGCCTTGTATGCTAACAAAAATGACCTAAGAATTACGACTCGATTGAAGCGACGGAAAACAACAAATAGTTATTTGATGTTTCATTTTAGATGCCCTTAGGACTACTCGGCAGCTTATGTCTTCCCATCAAAATAAAACTTAATCATTTATTTTAAAAGACATATATTCTTATTTTAAAACGGAGACTTTCCGTCGTCAATTTACAACTACATGACAGCTTCGTCTTCTCTCTCACTTACTCTCCGTTTACTTGACTTATGGAGACTTTCCAGTCGTCCACTACATGGCAGCTCTCTCTCTCTCTCTCAATTATTAAAGAAAGCACACCCTACGGCACTTCATGGAACTTTCACGTGATTGATTTAGTTCAAAAGAATTTGAAAATGTTGTTTAAATTCTTAATATTTTGTTTAAAATTTTTTTTTAAGAGTAGTAAATGTTTTGAATGAAAGTATTAAGGTGTTTGTTTACTTTTGATTTATGTTAAATATCTATGATTTAATGTTACGAAAATTAGTGTTTATGTATGTTAACAATTTATGAATTTCGACAATTTTTTTTTAATATGTTAGCGCTTTTTAAAGAAAATAACAACAAAATTATGCAGAAAAAATTTATTTAATTGCACATATACGTACATTATAAAGTGTAACTTTACTTACATT
>NW_021506164.1:0-414 GCF_001605985.2 Dendrobium catenatum
GCTTGGACATCTCTTCCATGGTCTTAAAGTGAAGGGAGTTGATCCTACATAACTTAAATGAGTTCTTTACAAGCTCAAATAGGTGCAATGCATAAGCAATTGTTAAGGCATCACTGCTTGGATTGCAAAATTTCACATTAGATTCTTTTGTCATTGCTTTTAGCTTCTTCTAAATTAGTTTTTCCTCATGGTCATGAACTCTAACATCACTATTATTCTCAAGTTCTTAATTAATATCAATTTTAATGTTCCTTGGGTTCCTTTTACGTTGTATAAGGATGGTATTTAGAAAGCTTAAAGCTATTGTAACAGTTGCTGCATATCCCAGCATAAGATTTGCATGGGCAAAGCCATGCTAATTTTTTAAAATGTTGATAAAAATGAGGATCATTAGGCAATGGCGTGGGCTCATGG
>NW_021506165.1:0-202 GCF_001605985.2 Dendrobium catenatum
AATTATTTGATGACTAACTTAAGCTTTGTTTGGGACGGTTTTTTAAAATATATTTTAAAGCAGCTTTCTAGTACAAAAATATTTTGAACTTCAATTTTTGTACTAAAAAACTACTTTAAAAAGCATTAAGAAAGCCGCCTAAATGAAACCTTGGAGATCTCAGTCTATCGAGCCATAGTATATTCTGCAGGCCTGCTTTTCT
>NW_021506166.1:0-459 GCF_001605985.2 Dendrobium catenatum
CCTTTAGTTGTCACCAGACATCTTGCGAGAATGGCGTCTGACCATTGTCCTATTGTTGTTAAGATGGATGAAAAGGTGTGGTTCAAGTTAAAGGCAATCAGATTTGAGGATACTTGGAGGTCCTACCCTGCGGCAAAGCGTATTGTTTATCACTCTCGGAAGAAGAATGATTTCAGAGATGAGTATATGATCCTTCAAAGGAAGCTTAGCCGTACATTAAAATCACTATTTTTCTGTAATAAAAACAAGTGTAAAGATTTGAATGTGTTAAAAGAGAAATTGAAAAAGGTGATCCTTGAAATCCAAAACAAGGAAGCTTTGGGCGTCAATTGGTCGGTTGATGACCTTTTTGTTCTTAGAAACAAAGTCCATGAACTTAATGTTACTTTCAAGATGCTTTCTACTTGGCGGAATCAAAGCGCAAAGGCTAGGTGGCATGAGGAAGGTGATACAAACTCA
>NW_021506167.1:0-3645 GCF_001605985.2 Dendrobium catenatum
GTCAGTTATGGGTGCCACTATAGTACTAAAATTCCTAATAAACCTCCGATAGAATGTGGTCAATCCATGAAAACTACGAACATCTCTTATAGTTTTAGGCTCAGGCCACTCGTTGATCGCTCTAACCTTCTCGGGGTCGGCCGAGATTCCTCGAGATGAGATTATAAATCTGAGATAGGTCACACTATCAGTAAGAAACACATACTTCTGAGGGTTCGCATATAACTGTTCTTTCCTCAAAATCTCACATACTTGTTTCAAATGTCCCAAATGTTGGTCTACAGATTTACTATAGATTAGGATATCATCAAAATAGACGACTACGAATTTTCCGAGGAAGGGTCGTAGGACTTGGGTCATAATCCGCATGAAAGTGCTAGGAGCGTTACTAAGACCAAAAGGCATGACCATCCATTCATACAACCCGTCTTTTGTCTTAAAGGCCGTTTTCCATTCATCCCCCGGGCGGATCCTGATCTGATGATATCCGCTCTTAAGATCAACCTTAGAGAACAGCATTACCCCTGTCATCATATCGAGCATGTCATCTAGTCGGGGAATCGGAAAGCGATATTTAACGGTATCTTGTTGATAGCACGGCTATCAACACACATTCTCCAAGAGCCGTCTTTCTTGGGAGTTAGGAGGGCAGGAACGGCACATGGGCTAATGCTTTCTTTAATAAATCCTCGTTGTAGAAGTTCATCTACTTGCCTTTTTAGCTCAGCGTGCTCCGTTGGGTTCATCCGGTAGTGAGGGAGGTTAGGCAGGGATGCTCCAGGAACCAAGTCAATGACATGTTGGATGTCTCTAAGGGGTGGAAGTTGGTCAGGTAGCTCCTCGGGGAAGACATCAGCAAATTTCTCTAGAAGGGGTTTTACTTCTTCGGGGATTTGCCCTTCATGATCATCATC
Source organism: Dendrobium catenatum (assembly GCF_001605985.2). Lineage (NCBI taxonomy): Eukaryota > Viridiplantae > Streptophyta > Magnoliopsida > Asparagales > Orchidaceae > Dendrobium > Dendrobium catenatum. Next base: position 915 of record NW_021506167.1, read on the forward strand.
CACTTCCCTAGCTACCAGGGCGTACATGGGTGATCCGTGGTGAATTTCCAAGTCCACTTCTTTCGCAGTTAAGAAGTGTAAGCCTTTATTAGGCTTAGGGGGAACAACTTTAGTTTCACTCTTATCGGGTCGGGGCTGTGAGTGAATCAACTTAATATTCTTTCCGTTGTGCTCGAACACGCAGGTGTTCGTCCTCCCATAAATGTGGACATCGTTGTCAAACAGCCAAGGACGACCAAGGATAAATTGGCCCACATCCATTGTCAACACTTCACACCAAATCTTCTCCTGATATCCATTAAACTCGAGCGGGATAAGGCTCCTATCTTTGATTTCCATGGACGTTGAGTTAATCCAGGCGACCTTATACGGATTTGGGTGAGGTGTGGCCTTAATGTTGAGCTTAGAAATCATCGCTGAAGAGACAGCGTTGATGCAGCTTCCGCTATCGACAATAACCTTACAGTTCTTATCCCCGATCTTAGTAAAGGTATGGAAAATGGATGTTCTTCTCCAATCATCACTCGGTTTAGGTTGGGACAGTGCACATCTAATGACTTGCAGGGTGACAGGTTCATCCTCTGTAAAAGAATCTTCCTCTTCATCCACATGGTGAACTAAGTCAGTCTCGGGTTCGTCCTCGTCGTCATCAACCTCTTCTATTATGGTGACCTTATAGGGACTGGAACATTGCGAGGCAATGTGCCCATACCCATGACACCTATAACATTTGGTTCCAGAATTGGGTTTTGGGGTGTCACGTTCAGGTGCTTTACCCTTAAGGTCTGGATGATGAGGGGCTGAACTAGCAGCGGGTCGGCTACCGGTGGAGTTTGTGGGTCGGCTTTGAGGCTGGCTGGTGGAAGAGCGATACGGGTTGGGTCGGGAGTCAAACTGCCTAGTGTGGGAATGGGTTTTGGACTCCTCTAAGTCAAGTACCAGGCTGCAGGCGGCCTCTAACGTGTCTATTCCTCTAGCAAACAGTTCAGTGCGAAGATCTTCCCGAAGGCTAGCTCTAAACATAGACAAGATCTGTGTTGGGGTAGCGGATTCCTCGCCGTTGCAACGAATCAGGAAATCGTCGAAGGCGGAGATGTAATCTTTGACTGACTTGCTCCCCTGGGTTAGTCGATTCCACTTATCTAGAAGCTTAGGGTAGTAGGAAGGCGGTAAATAGTTTCTCCTAAGTTCCTGTTTCATAGTCCTCCAATCGTTTATCGGATGTTCTCCTCGAGATTCGCGCATGTTTTCCAAGTCGGTCTAGTAAAGGTTGGCTCGACCATTGAGTTTCATTTCAGTGAATCTGACTTTCTTCGCTTCCGAGATGTTGTACCATTTAAAGTAGCTATCCATCGATTTGAGCCAACCAGGAAAACTTGAGGGTCAAGGGTCCCGTCATATGTTGGGGCGTCAATCCTAATGTTTTTCAGTAATTGAGCGTCGTTGTCTCTCCAGGGGTCGTCGTTTCCTATGGGCTCTTGATGGGGTCTTAGGTTATGTCGATAATGGTCTTGGAAGTGTCCGGGATCGCGAGGTTGTTCACGATCGGGTCGATTGTCGTCGCCATAAGGTGATTGAGGTCTCGAAGGCGTGTAGATCGCAGGGTTTCTCATGCGCTCAATATTATCTAGACGGTCACTTGTATGGCGTCGAAAATCAGCTAAATTTGTTTGGGTGTTGCGGATCTGTTGCGTAACCGATACTAATTGTCCAACGATGAGGTCTAACGTCGCTTGCAAGTGTTCGGGATCCATTGGTTCGGGTTGGGGCTGGTTAGGGACGGTTTAGAGGTGGGGTCAGCACCTATACTCGCGGCTAGCTGGCTCCTAAAGCTTCTAACTGCTGCTGGAAGACTCGGGACAGCAACCTAACACAAGGTGGCACGTGTCTAGCAAGTTTAAGGTTGGAAGCTAAGTGTGGACAGCAACTAAGACAACTTTCCGGTCAATTATAAGTCTCTAACATGTGCAGAATTTGAGTGGACAGCAAAAGTACACGACTAGGAAACTTTTTCTAAGTGTTGAAAGTGACTCCTAATGTGTGGACAGCACCTATGACTTAAGTTAGAAACTCCCAGGACCGATAGACACTGCAGGAATTAAAAGGCAGCAGCCAAAACAATTGTTTAGATTCCCTAAACAGTGATTAGCAGCTGCAGGAATGTGAGGACAGCAGGGATAAAACAAGCCGTAGCTGTTCTAAACACTTAGGAATCTACCAAACAAAAGGCCAACACTAAGATGCTATCTAGAATGTCCTAGTTCAGCTATATGCTTGCTTGAAATGCCAAAAACAGTAACAAAACAGTGAAAATAAATTATCTAAGCAATGATATGCATGAAATTCTTGAACTACCGCAAGGAACTAGACCCTAGGATGCTTTTTATGCATGTCAAGCATGGTAATCATGCTCTGATACCAAAATGATGTGATGCATGGATGGAGTTACACAAGAGTTAAAAGAGAATTAAATTCTAGCTCAACCAATGATATAATCATGTATCAAAGTTAATTCGATTACAAGAAATTCATGATGTTCAACTTGCTAGGCATAGAAATTTCAACAAGATAGCCAAACTATTTAAACAATTGCAAAGGAAAACATAAGCCTACGACTAGTAAATAAAAATCCCACAATTAATACGGAGTTGTTCACACCTTGAGACCTTTATCCACCCTTCCTACGGAGACTAAGTTGAGCGGCGGAAGATTGTCCAGACTAGCATCGAGG
>NW_021506168.1:0-206 GCF_001605985.2 Dendrobium catenatum
AAAAAAAAAAAAGCAAAGAAACAAAAAAAAAAACATACGATGGATTGTAGAGTGAAGTATTGGTACCTAGGTTTACCAGACTATTGAGTGCAGAGTCAACAAGAAGAAAGATGGCATTTAGCGAGTACAAGCAGGCCATTATCTGTGGAATATTGTTATCATGTTAAAAAAATCTTATAAAAAGACTTAACTAGAACTAAAATTTA
>NW_021506169.1:0-561 GCF_001605985.2 Dendrobium catenatum
CATGTACTGTATCTTTAGATGATTGTTTTGAGGAAAAGAAAGAAAATATAGATGTATTGTTCCGCTGCATTTGGTGATTTATAGTAGCTCTGTTGTTCTGTCTTTGCGTGTCTGTTGAGTTAATTATTTTGGAAGATTCAATTCAGAACCAAATTCCAAAGCCAGATCCTGGATAAGAAGGTTCTGTCGCGATCCGGCTCGGGCGGGATCCGTCCCCGTCGGGTCGGGTCGTGACACATTCCTTGGTCAATTTGACCAAGGAAAATAAAAAAAAATCAAACAAATTCCCAGATCTTCCAAAATTCATAGAAAATCGAATTGTTCACCAAATTTGATGTTCTTGGGCTCGTTGGAAAGGGAATTTTATTTAGTATTTATTAAAATTAAAATCAAGTTGATTTGGTTTCTTAATTGTGAGATATTTCTATTTGTTTGAATTATGTTTTTTACAAATTTCTCACAATCCAGTGATCAATTGGAGCCCAAATTTTGGTGGATGATTATTGGGTATCTTAAGCATGTGAACTAATTTTTCTAGGGTCAGATACCTAATGGATTTCT
>NW_021506170.1:0-933 GCF_001605985.2 Dendrobium catenatum
TGATTTTCTGATCAATTAAGGCATAATTTGGTAATTTTGTCAAGGCCGATACGTGGATTGTCCTGGCCGATAATTTAAAATGACAGTATACCTTAATTGACTATGGCGGCTACTTCTTTCTGTTTTGAGCTTATCGTCCTGGCCGATACACGTATCGTCCAGGCTGATATGCTAATCATTACTTAGACTTTTTGTTTTAAGCTGATCGTCCCGGACGATATAAATATCGGCCAGGCCGATGTGGGCAAAAATAAAAATTCTAAGCCCCTCAAGTGTGTGTGTGTAGGGTTACTTAGCATCAGTTTCTTTGACCATTACAAGTAGACTCAAAAGGTGAAAATCAAAAGTACATACTGACTCAACCCTAAACCTACGCAATCCTGAACTTGGCTCCTTCTTGATCGTCTGATCTTCGATTCCTGAAAAGTTAGAAGCAACAAGTAGTACAAGAGAAATAGTGTTTGTCAATCATCAAAATATAAGACATAAAAAAATAGGTTTGCAACAATCTCCCCCTTTTTTATGATTGAAAAACACTACAAAAAATAGTTAATAGCTAAAATTCAGGATTGATGAAAAAAGAACCTCATAAACTTCTCCCCCTTTTAACATACAAGAAAGCAAAGAAAAAGAGATCCCTCTCTTTATTTTTATTTTTTATTTTTTTTAAACCAAGGCATGAACATGATATAGTATTTCATGTGATTGATTTAAAAATTTGTGAGTTAATGTGTTAATAAGCTCATCAATCTATAGAATAGTAGAATATTCGATCATAGTTACCCTTAACTCAGACGTTCTCTTAGGGTAGAATCGTCTTTTGAAATCAATGATCTAACTCAAGAAATTAATTGGATATGAGAAAAGGAATCCGCCCATTACTTGGCTTAAAAAAAATATCTTTATAAAATAATGAAGTAAAGTAAATTTGTC
>NW_021506171.1:0-203 GCF_001605985.2 Dendrobium catenatum
TAGGCAGGCTCGAGTGGATCAGGTGGACTGGCTGTTCGAGCGCGCAAATGGGACCGGGCGGGGGCTGGCTGGCGCAAATAACTTTCTATTTTTTTCTTTTTTATTTCCGGCGCAAAATAGTTTGTCGGAACTCACTACAGGAAAACCTGTTATTACCGGAGGACATAATCCGCCGGAACTAATGTAAAATCCGACGGAACCGT
>NW_021506172.1:0-274 GCF_001605985.2 Dendrobium catenatum
ACGAGGAAACTTCACGGCACTCTTTCGTGCTAATCTATCCGTCAACTTTGACGTGCCGTCGTGAATGGACGGCCCACTAAGCGCGACGTAGACTTCGACGGTCGTCGGAAGCGCCACGTGATCAGCGCCGAGGAAACATAAAGGGCTTGGCTTATAGTGGGAAATCCATCTTTTAGCGATAAAGAATGCTTACATGCATTACGCACTTGTGGCACTTTTGTTAATTTAATAATAGAAAATAATATAAAAATTATACAGAAATAATTTTGAGAAA
>NW_021506173.1:0-232 GCF_001605985.2 Dendrobium catenatum
TGGATTATCAGGTATTCAGCTCACTTCTGATGATTTTTTGATTCGAGATATGGAACGTTTGCAGTTGGAGGTGATTTCCTCTAGTGACTTGGATTCTGGAGTTTTGACTTAATTGAGCATTCAGTCTAGATGCGAGGCCTGTCAGTTGGTTAAGGTAGAGCATCAGCGACCAGGAGGACTTTTGCAGTCGTTGCTTATCCCTGAGTGGAAGTGGGAAGAGGTAACGATGGAT
>NW_021506174.1:0-236 GCF_001605985.2 Dendrobium catenatum
AATTGAATGAAATTCATTTGAAAATTTAATCTAAATGGTGATTGACATAAGGTATGCAATTTTACACTAAAAATATTAGGTCAATCATAGAAATTCATAAAATTTAAGAAGTGATATAATATTGTAAAAAAGAAGAATTTATCAAAAACATGATTGAATTTAGACATTCAAATATAGAAAATCATTACAAGAGAGATGTAAAAAAATTTGATATTTCAAAGTTCAATAGAATATAA
>NW_021506175.1:0-378 GCF_001605985.2 Dendrobium catenatum
TTCAATCTCATCATCTGTGACTATAACATGCAACAGCTAGAATTGGCCAACAATAGCAAGCAGCGACGAGGCTCCCCATAAATATGAATTTGAAATCCATTTAAATTAAATTAGCAGATACTTCTAAATAAAGATGACTTTTACTCAATATTAACTTCTTCAACTCAGCACGGCTCTGTGCAACAGCTTCAGCAACACATTTAAGAGAGAATAAAGAGCAGAAACCGTAACTATGGAACCAATTGCAGAAACCGTAACTATGAAAAAATACAGAAACCGTAACTATGAAAAAAATGCAAATGCAGAATAAAGAGCCATGAAGAATATATTTCTAACCTCAAATTTTCTCATGTAATCGATAGGACAATCTCCACCTCT
>NW_021506176.1:0-444 GCF_001605985.2 Dendrobium catenatum
CGTCCCAAACGAAGCCTTAGGCTTCGTTTGGGGCGGCTTTTTTATTGCTTCATAAAGTAGCTTTTTAGTATAAAATTTTTTTATTTTTGTACTAAAAATTTATTTTAAGAAGCAGTAAGGAATCCGTCCCAAACAAGACATTAGTTTTCTGTTGAACTTCTCTTCACGTATTGTTCTCTCAGATCATGCACCAATCTAACGCGCAGAACACCTGGTCAGATGAAATTTATGAGAAGATTTGAATCTCTATTCCCTGCCTTCTGATCAGAATCCCTTAGTCTTCATCGTTGATTTCTCTTCTTTGATCTAAAAACTCTATAATACACATTAGACTCTACATGACAGCTAGCCAGTAACAATTTTAATTAAAGAAACTTCTTTTTTGTGGATTTTAAATATGAAAATGGCAATTTGATCATTACTATCAAATAATTATTTATTCGC
>NW_021506177.1:0-220 GCF_001605985.2 Dendrobium catenatum
TCAACTACCTTCCATTATATATATGATTATTACAATAATGAACAAATTGCATCTTTACATTCTTAATCATGCGCAATTGTAACTTGTTCATATTATTTGATCATGATTTAATTAGGGTTTAAGAATTAAAGTAGTTGGAAGTTGGCTTAAACATTACAAATTTCAAGCGGGTAAACTAAAGTCTCACGGCGAAGGATTTAATTTTTAGAGTATGAAGTAT
>NW_021506178.1:0-525 GCF_001605985.2 Dendrobium catenatum
TCCGCCCCGGCAAACTGTTGCGGAGGGTGGATGGATCTTGCTTTAAGCGTTGGGATGGATAGTTTCATTTTTAAATATTTTTGGGTTTTTGGAATTTTTATGGAGTTTTTTTTTGGATTTTTATGGGTATTTTGGGTGGAGCTTTGGAATATTTGAAATAGACTTTGGATATTTGGGATTTTTGTAGAGTTTTGGATTTTGGGTGGCATTTGAAAATATTTAGGAACCCTTCCGGTTGAGATCTGCATTCAACACGGCTATCATCAGGGTGACCTTGAGATCACTTGAAAAAAAAAATTGGATTTTGTAGAGGTTTGAGGGCATTTGAACATTTAGGAGTCATTTGGAAATGTTTGTGAACCCCTCCGGTTGAGATAAGCAATCAACATGGCCATCATCAGGGAGTTTGGGGTCATTTCTCTTTATTTGATTAGACCTTGTCAACCCTATCAACTTACCGATAGGGGATCGGGTTTCTCGTAGGCTTGATGCCTTTGATAGTGAATTCTCATTGTTATAGGCCCT
>NW_021506179.1:0-2477 GCF_001605985.2 Dendrobium catenatum
TTCTGCTTACAGGAGATTGATGTGTTTGACTGGTGGACCGTTGCATTTACTTGTGTGTCTTCTAGTATTAGTAAAGATTGCCACGCATATCCAGCAGATAGCCAACCTCTACATTAACTTCCATTATTTGCATGCATTTTGTAGTACCATTTAAAGACTTTGCATATTTGTTTAAAATCAAATCTCCTCTTATTTTATTGCTTATACTTCGATGTTGATTTTAGACGAAAAGTTGAATATGCCACGGTTCTTCTATCGATGTCTTTGGAGGGTTCATCGAATCCATTATACAATCATTGTATATGCTTTAAGTTTCCTTCATGAATACATCGGGATGTTCATTACAACCACTACACCCCTTTCCACAAGCATGATTGTTGTTGTATTTGCCACCATCTTCTTGTCATTTGCAAATGAGTTGAATGTCCAGGTTCTTTGTCTCCACAGACGGTTCATAACATGTATAATAAACTTCAAATTCATCATTTATTTGATATTCATTCCTTATCTAGCATGAAGACTTTCAACACTTGTGGGAAACTTTATATGTAGGCATATTGCCATATCGCTCACTTTGGTTGAATAATTTGAATCACTTTAGTTTATCATTCCTTGTTCATGAGATAACTTTCGTTTGAATGGTTGGACTCTTGTTGACTTATGATTTGCATCTTTTTTTTTGTTGTATCTCTTTGGAGTTGGATTGTTGTTGGTGATAAGGATGCCATCACATTCCTTCGTGCTCACCCATTTTTTTCAAATCTGTTTAGTCAAACAAATCCTTCTACACAAATCCTTACATTCACTTTGAGTTATGTTTGCTTGCATGAAGTTCATTTTCTTCGATCTTATTGATCACAGATGAATCGTGTCTATGGTTACAAGCCTTATATCATTTTTGAGAGTAGCCATAGTTCTTCTCCTACCACGAGTTCTTGCACACTTGCTTACATGATTGGTATAAATTTCATAATTATCAGTCCAGAATGATTTGCAGTATATGTTCATTTGTTTGTTGTTAGACTATGTATCGCCTCTAATTATTGCTACGACATTCTTTTTAATGGGTTAAAGCTTTATTCATCATACGCCCCTTCCTTATATGGTTGCATTTGGAGTACCTTGGTAATCACAAGCTTTGTGCTCATTTATATCCACTAGAATGATTAGGATTCGCTTAGATCTTGATTGTTCATTCATCGATCCAAGGTTTGGCTCTGTATGCTCTATTCCAATTCAAGTTCTTTAAAGTTCATGTTCATTCAAGTTTGAGTCAAATATTTGCAGGTTCAATTAATGTCCATATTGAGCTCAAGTTATGTTCTCATTTAGGTTCAAATTTTAGTTATTCATTTGAATGCGTCTCCATGAACTCCTTGTATATGCTTGTAGGTATATTTTAATCTCTTTAAAAAATGTATAAGTCATGGGTTCTTATTGAAAATTTTGTCAGCACTCCGACGTCGTCCCCGCGTAGGGTCAATATCGGAGTGTGTAAGGCCTTTCCGCCTGCCAAGAAAAGAAGTCATGGTAGGTGTCAGGTGACATCGCGGTCGCAGTTCCAATCCACGCTCGCTAACAAAAGCGGTCACAGGGTGTTTGAGCACATATTTAAAGCAAAGCATTTTCCCAGCTTAAAAGCAATGACGGGTACTTAATTAAACAATTTTTTTACAAATAATAAATTTTCCCGTCCGTTAAAAAAAGCGGTCACAGGTACTTAAGTTTCATGCATACGAATTTCTCCATTCGCTAAGAGCGGTCACGGGTACTTAAGTTTTCTCACCCGCTAAAAAAACGGTCACGAGTATTTATTTCATGCATAGAAATGTAAAATACTAGTGTCGGACTTTTTACCTTGGAGGTGCAGTAATCGAGGCGGCGACGAAGGATGGCGGCGACGGTAAGAAACCTGCAATGCACAATTAAAAAAAAAATTAATATTTGTGCAATTTAATTAATCATGTCTTTTTTATTTAAAACAAAAGCTAGAGAGAGAAAAAGGAGAAGAGAGCTCTCTTTCTAGAGAGAAAGAGAGGGAAAGAGAGAATTTGATGGGGCTTTTTGGTAGAAGAGGCTTAAGGTGTGTAAGAGATTGGGGGAGTGAGGTTAGAGAGAGAAAATCTCTCTTTTTCTAATTTTTGGAGAGAAAAAGAGAAGGGAAATCTTTTTTTCTCTCTAGAGAATTTGGAAGCGTGGTGGAGATGAGAGATATTTGGGGTCGAAATAGAGTCATTAATGAAGAGATTTCACTCTAGGTTAGAGAGAGAAAATGAGGGATGATAGATTTTTTTTATTGGGAGGGTGTAGAAGGTGTAGGGAAATATTTTTTGTGAATGGTGATGGATAGTTTAGTGAGTGGAGGGATGAAGAAGATGAAGGAGAGGAAGGAGAGGAGAGGAGAGGAGATATGAAAAATTAGGGTTAGGATTTCACTACCGCGATTAAAAAGGCGGAAGAGGCGTACGCACTGAGAC
>NW_021506180.1:0-230 GCF_001605985.2 Dendrobium catenatum
TTAAACTTTTACAATTTAAATAAAATTTTCAAAGTCTAATTAAAAATCTGTTTTAAATTTCATGAAAAATGACGGGTAAATTAATCTTCTCCCTGTCTGATAACATGAACCTGTCCTACAATCTATTTGCTGAGGGTAATATAACCAAGTTTGGAAAAGGATTTGAGGATTTGCAGTTGTCTGTTAGTGGACCTGAGTTCACTATTGTTCCACCCAATGAGGTTGCTAAT
>NW_021506181.1:0-276 GCF_001605985.2 Dendrobium catenatum
GGTTCCAAGTCATCATCTCCGTTCTCCATCCTTCATCCTTGGGAGGTTCTTGGGAGGTCTACTTCAGCAAATGGTCCGAGTTCTCTGCCTGCTTCAAGAGGAAGAAAAGGGAGTCTGTTCTCTACCACAATGGGGTTGGTGAAAAGGAGTATGTTGTAAAGGCTTCTCCACCTAGCTATGGAAGCTAAAGGATATACACTTAGTTAGTGCAATACTCGGAGGATGCCTCCGAGGAGTGGACGTAGGTCAAGGATTGTTCGAACCACTATAAATCTG
>NW_021506182.1:0-341 GCF_001605985.2 Dendrobium catenatum
AATTAGATTGTATCAAATTTATTTAAAAGAAATAATAATAAAATTTAGAAGAAAATATTAGAAGAGGAATTTATCAAAAAAAAAGTCTTTGGCTTATACAAAAAGATAACTTATTCCATAACTCTTTGAGTCTCTCATTTTATCAAGGAAATTTTCAGAAATATAAAGAGTTACATCTTTTCTGGAGATGTTCATTTTTCTGAAGAGGTGGATAAAATATCTAGGCATAGTGGCGTTTTGATACCAGCATGAATGGGAAAAAAAGAATTCTAAAGGATAAAAAAATTGAAAAATTTGATCTATGTAATATAAATCAACTTAGATGAAAATCTAATAGCTTC
>NW_021506183.1:0-225 GCF_001605985.2 Dendrobium catenatum
TAAGAGCAACACCACAATCCATTTTAAATTCATTACCAGGATCTGAATAAGACTCAGAATCATATCCAAATTCAGACGAATTGTGCAACCAATCACCATGAGACTTAACATCAAATCCATAAGTACCACTCACGGTTACAGGAACATTAACCAAATTATCCAAAATGTCTTGCACATCCGAATTTACTACCTGCCCACACACATTTGATTCCACATTCCTAACAC
>NW_021506184.1:0-255 GCF_001605985.2 Dendrobium catenatum
ACTTACTCAAACTTTTAAGTGGTATCATAGCCTATTTTCAAATATTATGGTTTAGATAACTTTTTGAAAATAATCATGGCTACTTATTGAAATTGTAACACTCATGAAGGATATTCGATCACTAGACCACCATAGTTTGATAACATTCTCTTTGACTTTAAAAAACTCATATGTCTACTTTAATTATATTTTGTCTAAAGAAGATAAGAGAGGAGGAAGACCATTTTGTTTCACTCAAGGCTCAAGGGAGATGAC
>NW_021506185.1:0-202 GCF_001605985.2 Dendrobium catenatum
CTAGGATCCTCCTAGAATCCCGACCTTAGGATCTACTTTAGACCCTAGGACTCTTCTAGACTCTAAACCCTAAGATTTTCCTAGACTATATGATCCTTTTAGATTCAAGACTTCAGAATCTATCTAGGCCCTAGAACTCTTCTATATTCTAGACTCTAGAATTCTTTTAGATTCTAGGACCAATCTAGACTTCAAATTAAAC
>NW_021506186.1:0-298 GCF_001605985.2 Dendrobium catenatum
TAAACAATAATATAATATAAATATAATTATCTAATTAAATTAATTTTCTATATCAAATTCATAAAAATTCTTTTGGTACTCAACAATTATAAAAAAGCAACCATAAAATTTCCCAATTTATTTATAAAATTTTGCTTAAGTTTGTTTATAAAATTTCCCATTTGTTCGATCGGTGTCAATTTTTTTATAGATTTTCATCAATGCAAAAAAATTATGAAAAAATTAATATAATTGAATCACTACAATATATATGTTATGGAAAAGATGATTTGTGATTTGAGCTTATAATGAATAAAAA
>NW_021506187.1:0-228 GCF_001605985.2 Dendrobium catenatum
TATATGTTAAATCCTAGTGTTCATTTCCTTATCTTATATTTATATGTTAAAATCTTGTATCAATTAGCAAAAAATAAGGATAACTTTACACATGTAAAACTTTCATCATTTTCGTCGCGCAATTTTTTGTATGTTATAGATATTACAATTATGCACATTTTAAATATTTTTACTTGGGGTTTTGAAATTTAGTGTAAAACCCTTCAAAAAGCTGATTTTTTTTTAGTG
>NW_021506188.1:0-753 GCF_001605985.2 Dendrobium catenatum
TGGATTTTGCTTCAGCCTTCAAGCCGATCTCAGTTGGTCGTCGGCATCGTCGCCCTTCAGCCTTCAAGCCTTCAACCGTTGGATTTTGCTTCAGCCTTCAAGCAGATCTCAGTTTGTCTTGCTCGCCGCTAGGCTCGCCATTCGTCCTCACAACGTCAAGGTAACTCGCCAATCGCCGCATTTCCTCTTTTTTGGGTGGATTTGATTAGAATGAAACATAGTTTTTAAATTTTTTCCTGTTGAGTTCTCTGTGAGTTTTTTTATGTTGTTTTACTTCAGTCATTTAGGCATTTAATTGAGCTATGTTGAGTGAGGTTTTAATCAGTCATTTTCATAGTTGTTGAGTTATGCTAGGTTTCAAATATTTCTACCGAGTTACTGCTGTTTGTTTGATTGATTAGATCGATTTGTGCTGACATCGCAGTTTTTACTAGTTTCAAAATTTGTTTTTAACTAATCAAGATAGTGCCGATGAGGATATTCGGATTACTATAAAAGCACTCACTTTGTTGCAGGATTTTGCACCTACTGTAACATTTTTATCATTAGTATCAAATGAGTAATGCTCACATAAACATGGGATTAGAACTGCATGGTACACAATTTTGGTTAACAATTATAAATATATATAATTTTAAATTCCTGTATCACCAAATAGATCAATTAAGACTATCTTTAAAATTTTACTCAAATAATATATGGTGGAGAAGTAACTAGCCAAAAAGCTTATTATCTTTAAAAAAAACAAATGCA
>NW_021506189.1:0-234 GCF_001605985.2 Dendrobium catenatum
TCGTACTTGCTTTTAGTATTTTTTTCTTATGTTTAATTAAAAAATATAATAAAAAAAAATAAAAGAAAATGTTTTTCTTTCTTACTTGCAACAAATTATTTGACATCATCAAAAAGGAGGAGATTGTTGCAACCCATGACCCCGAGCTTGAGATTTTAATGATGCCAAATAATGAGTGTTTTGGAACAACCTTTCTTGAAATATTATTTTATTTGCTATTTTCCTTGAGCACTA
>NW_021506190.1:0-698 GCF_001605985.2 Dendrobium catenatum
ATATAAATTTTTTTTTTACATCTCTCTTGTAATGATTCTCTATATTCGAAAGTCTAAATTAAATCATGTCTTTGATAAATTCTTCTTACTTACAATGTTATATCACTTCTTAAATTTTATGAATTTCTATGATTGACCTAATATTTTTAGTTTAAAATTGCATACCTTAAGTCAATCACCATTTAGATTAAATTTTCAAATGAATTTCATACAATTATTTACATTTCTCATCTATTTCTTCTTCACTTTTTGTTGTTGTCAAAAAGGGGGAGAAATTATTGTGTTTGTATGTTTGTATATTTTTTGTTTGTGTATGTCTTGTCTTGTAGTCTGTTATTTAATTTTTTTTGGAAAACAAAAAATTGTGATTTATAGTTCAAAATGCCTCCTTATTTTCATATATACATCAATTCAGGGGGAGTTTAGGAGATTGGTTTTATTTAAAATCATACAAATAATAATTGTTTTGCCATCATCAAAAAGGGGAAGATTGTTCAGATAGTTGCTATTTACATGGCTTATATTTTTGCAACATATATAGTTTTTGATGATTCCAAACATTATTGTTAAAATGTGTACTTATCTCCTAACAATTTTGGAAGAATTATATTTGCTCTTGTGTGTACTAATATTTCAGGGAAAACGAACTCCAGATTATGAATGACTTCAAATTGATTTCAGCATGAGATACTTAGTAG
>NW_021506191.1:0-206 GCF_001605985.2 Dendrobium catenatum
TCGCCCTCATTTTGTGAGGACTTTATAATCTGAGTTATTGTTTCCTATAGGCGCAAGCCCCTATAGTTAATTACCCCTCCCGATCACGAGAGAGAACTTTCGATTAAGGCTAGTCGTCAATCAGATACGTATAGAGAATACGTGTTATCTGGCATGTAGTAGCAGCATTGATTAGGAATTTTGGAAATTTGAAGATTTGGATGTTT
>NW_021506192.1:0-312 GCF_001605985.2 Dendrobium catenatum
GTATGACACATACAAATTCAATATTCCTGGTTATGCCTGCTTACCTCCATCGAGGCTCCATATTACACCTAATTTTAACAACACATATGCATTAAATTAAAATCTAATAATTTTGACAACATCATTTTAATCATTTATGAAATAAGAAAACTTTATTAGTACTACATATGATATTTACATTATCAATTCAAAACTGAAGAATTTAGCTAGACATGCAGAAAATCAAGAGATAGATATAACCATAATGGTTCAATGGATCTCCTCTACACTTCTTATTTTTTACTTATAGAATTGCTATCACAAACACATGCC
>NW_021506193.1:0-211 GCF_001605985.2 Dendrobium catenatum
TGCATGTATCCTTATAAAAGTATTAGAAAACCAGAACTTTGAGAAAATGATTTCATCCATTTTATACTCGACCATGAGGTCCACGACAACATGTATCTGAATGTATCCTTATAAAAATAATAAGAAAACTGTCCTAAACAAAGCCTAAAACACAGAAATGTTAAATTTAGGGCAAACTGTATCTACATACATACATATGTAATTGGAGCAA
>NW_021506194.1:0-377 GCF_001605985.2 Dendrobium catenatum
GAGAATGGCTTCTTAGTCAACTCCTCTATGTTGTCTACCTTCTCTAGGTGGGAGAAAAAGGATTTATTATTCTTTTCCTTCTCCAGGATGGAGAAAAAGGAGTTGAGGTACTCTGCCTTCTCCATGTGGGAGAAAAGTATAAAAGATTCATTGGCATCAACTTGAGGGTGATGTAGCTTCTAGAACTTCACGACACCAGGGTTGCTAGAAGAGATTTCTATAAGGTCTTCTCTACCTAGTTGTAGGGGCAAAAAGGAGAGACACTTAGTTTAGTGTAATACATGGAGTGGTGGACTCCGGGGAGTGGACGTTTTTCAAGATTTATCGATTCACTATAAAAATTTATGATGTGATTTTTCCTATTGGTATTTACTTTT
>NW_021506195.1:0-295 GCF_001605985.2 Dendrobium catenatum
TTATATCGTCCGGGACGATCAGCTTAAAACAGAAAGTATAATTAAGGATTCTTAATTAATGCAGCCAACATTAACCTATCGGCCTGGACGATAAGCTCAAAATAGAAAGACATAGCCGCCTTAGACAGTTTAGGCATACTATATTTTAAATTATCGACCAGGACGATTCCTGGATCGGCCTGGACGAAATTACCAAATTATGCTTTAATTGATCAGGAAACCAATGGAGTAATTAAGGATGATTGATACGATCATATAGGCCAGGATGATCGTGAGATCGGCCTGGACGATAAAG
>NW_021506196.1:0-328 GCF_001605985.2 Dendrobium catenatum
AGGCTTGGTGTTATTAATTTAAATGCCTAAACAAAATATCTTTGCAACATTGATATTTGTGTTTTTTGTTTTGTTTTATTTTTTTTTATTTTGTGAAATTTTATGTGTTTTGAATTTGTTTTTGAATCTATGGTTTTATTTTATGTTTTCTATGTTTTTGAATATTTAGTTTGGTTTTCTTAAAAAAAAATTCAAAATTCAAAAATTGGAGGAAATCGTCCAGGACGACTTTTTGTTTCGTACTGGACGATGTAAAAAAAAAATTGGTTTGCACAAATTCTAACCATTTTTAGAGCAGTTTTTAATTAGATCGTTTGTACGATCTGAC
>NW_021506197.1:0-800 GCF_001605985.2 Dendrobium catenatum
TTATTTAATGAGACAATAGAAAGCATTATGATGATGTTCTTATTTTCATTACTATCTAAACCCAATCAAATAGGAAAGCATATATTAAATGACAGACTATCTTAAATTTACTAATAGAATTAATATTTAATATGTAGTGCTTCAAAGTTACAGGTTTTTAAAAAAATATCTACTTATTCTTATCTCTAATTATATTAAATATTCATAAAAGAAAATAATAAGAAAAGTACATAAAGGAAAGAAAAGTCAAAATTGTAATGATTAAATCAATAGTGAATATAAAATTCATCTATACATTTTATTCATACCCTTTATTTTTATCGCAAATTTGCTGTTCTCAAACGACTTCTCCTGGAGTCAATGGGAGATCGGATAGGTTTTGGAGCCGCAGAAGGCAAGGTGGTCGGAGCCGATTTCTCACGCAAAAAAAAAAAAAAAGTTCTCTTATGGGCTTCTTCCGAACTGAGAGAGGAAGACGGAGTGAATTTTCTGAATTGGGAGGAGAGCACACGAGAGAACCGGAGAGGAGAGACGGACTTGCTTCGTGTAAATCCAAGGGAAATAAGGAGCGACAGGCTAGAGAGAAAGGGGCGGTTTTCCTAAATATGAGAGAGAGGGATCGTGGGTTGGACGGTTTGAAGAGGAAAGGGGCGGGCTGGAGAGGGTTCTGTGAACTCAGAGAGGAGTTTACGTTAGTGTCGCACAAAGCAAAGAGAGGGATGGGCTGGCTGTGTCAATGAGAGATTGATTTCGTTTTTGTCTTCTTATGGGCTGGGAGAGGGAGTTTTTTTTTTTTTTTT
>NW_021506198.1:0-288 GCF_001605985.2 Dendrobium catenatum
TTTAAAATTTGTTTATAACTTGTTATAATTAGAATTATTAATTTCATGTCTATTCATTTAGACTACATTAAATTTAATATTATTATTGCAATTTAGATGTTTTCTTATTTTATATTTTTTTGTTCAAGTGATATTTATACACTTAGAAAAATTTGAAATTTTAGATTATTGATCTTGGAAAGAATTGGTATCAGTTACTCTTAGAAATTATACGAAAAGTACAAAAATCAAAAGGAATGTGCAAAGGTTCACAAATGTGAAAAAGATGCATAAAATAAGCCCAATGTA
>NW_021506199.1:0-207 GCF_001605985.2 Dendrobium catenatum
AGTTTCAAGTCGATGCTACGTCATTAGGTGTCCACCTAAGGGAAATCCTGCGGGTGCGACATCTACAATAGGCTACGAAAACCTAGGTACTAGAGTCGATTCCAGGGAAATTGACCTCGAATAATGAGGTCAACAATAATGATTCTAAAAGAGTCTTTCAAAAAAACTGAAGAGAAAGTCTCTTTATAATCAATGCCTTCTTTTTGA
>NW_021506200.1:0-311 GCF_001605985.2 Dendrobium catenatum
ATTAATTCAAAAATTGAACTTCTAGTTTTGTTCAATCTCACTCCCCTTGAGTATGTATGTGCATAGTCACCAAGAAAGCATACACCCTTACATAACTTGACTCAAGAAATAAAAAATACATTAACAAATATTACAAAAATCTTTACAGCATAACCTATTCGTCCTAATCTGGAGCCTTAAATCTTTGTTGGATGGTGCATGATGTTCATGAAATATTAGTACACACACAAAGAAATATATATTACAAATATAAGTAGATATAAGGATGTGAGCCACAATTTTTCTTATGATAAAAAATATAATCTCATGAG
>NW_021506201.1:0-321 GCF_001605985.2 Dendrobium catenatum
TGGTCCAAGTGACCTCATACAAAAATGAGGTCAACATTGTCATGACACAAAAGTAATAAATGAGCCCTCATGTCCAATCTCCTAATGATGCCAAAAGTGATTTAGGAATCTTTCCAATGCATGAGGAGCTCTCTAGTAGAGTTTTCCCTTTCCTTATGCATAAGGGTTTGGAACATCCCAAAGTTTCAAGCACTTCATTGCATTAACCATGTTAACTTAGGATCTAAAATCCTAGGCTCATACTTGGTGGTTTGTTGATACAAAATCAATAAACGATATTCTCTTTTTGTCATATGTAATGATTATAAAGCTCTCAAAATA
>NW_021506202.1:0-288 GCF_001605985.2 Dendrobium catenatum
AGGGTTCTCTACCCACACTAGGAGAGTGTGAAAGGACAAAGAGTTCTCTGCCCACAATAAGAGAGTTTAAAAGGGCGACGGTTCTCTGCCAGCACTAGGGATAGTGTAAAAGGATGACGGTTCTCTGCCGCACCGGATAGTGGTGAAAAGAGTTTTGTAAAGGCTTCTCCGCCTTGTTGTGGGTGCAAAAGGAGAGTCATTAGTGGTATTAGTGCAATACTAAGAGGGCGCCTCCGGGGAGTGGATGTAGGTCTGCTTTTGACCGAACCACTATAAATTTGGTGTCTT
>NW_021506203.1:0-211 GCF_001605985.2 Dendrobium catenatum
TTTAATTGTGAAGTTCGTCCGTACGAATTTTTGGTTTGTCCAGACGAACAGATGTCGTTTCATTGTAGGGGACGGTTTTCAACAGACATTAAAACGAATTAACTTTTCACCCAGTTTCAATTTATTCTTTCTCTCGTCCACTTTTACAACAAACAAACCTTTCACTATTTTCTTGCCAACATGAGTTTTAATTCCGACCACTCTTGCATTA
>NW_021506204.1:0-225 GCF_001605985.2 Dendrobium catenatum
CCCTGTCACTGTCAACAAATGCAATAAGCACCTTGTGCGGGGGAGCATGTCACTTTCAACAAAAGCATTAGGCATCATTTGACATGGCATTAAACATAGAAAACTTCAGAACTATCACAAACTACATCTCCTTCAAAAGAAGTGCATTTATAGAATACATTCATAAGAATTATAAAAAAAAACAAGAGGATCAACAGATCCTTGTTACCAACAAAAACAAGAATC
>NW_021506205.1:0-342 GCF_001605985.2 Dendrobium catenatum
ACTGTGTTTGATTATAGAAATATCAATTTTCAAAACCTTATCTTGATATTGAATCCATTGTAGAATATTATGTCGGCCTCTCGATACTGTACTTTATTCTCAATGCCGTATTCGATTATAAAATAGAAGAAAATCAAAATCTGCGTGGTGACACAATTTTTCTTCACCAAGGTTTTTCTGGCGACTCCGCTGGGGATCAATCCTCTCTCCATATTTAGCAGTGCTTTATACCCTTTAATTTGTAGTATACTTGTGCTTAGCATAGGTTGTAACTACCTTTCTTCCGTCGGTTCTTTTATTCATTACATTCTTGAATAATTTGGCCGGTATCTAAAAAATTTT
>NW_021506206.1:0-255 GCF_001605985.2 Dendrobium catenatum
ACATCGGATAGGTCTTACATCCTTGATTAACGTCGCCCGAATGCAGTCAAGGGACTTCCATTTAACTTCTCAACAAAGTTAAATTTCTACCTGACGTTGAATTTCCTCCTGTCGCAGAACATTTTTATTGTAGGACTTTTAATGGATTAATACCCGACGTCGGACTTCTTCCTGTCGTCAGCAGACTTCTACTCGTCTTCAGACTCCTGCTCGTCGACGAATCTTCGTCGGTCTTCTACCCGACATTGAACTTCT
>NW_021506207.1:0-236 GCF_001605985.2 Dendrobium catenatum
CTCTATTCTTCTGGAGGAGGAGGAGGAATGCCACCAACAGAGGCATTTCCGTGAGGTTTCTTAGCTAATACCTTTTGTCTTTTGCATGAGGAGGCCATTGTTGATTTGAAGTTGAAAGGGATTGAAAGTGAAGTTTGGAGATGTGATTGTTTAGTTAGAAAGCCTTCATATTTAAAGAAAAATGATACGTTCGTCCTAGACGAAAACAGTTCATCCTGGACAAAAATTATCGTTTG
>NW_021506208.1:0-1665 GCF_001605985.2 Dendrobium catenatum
ATCAACATTGTACTCAAGGGGCGAGAACGGTGAATGAATATACCGAGGAGTTCTACCGATTGAGTGCGAGGAATAATTTGAATGAAACTGCCAATCAATTAGTTGCAAGGTACATTGGGGGATTAAGGGAGGCAATTCAGGACAAGCTGGAGCTTAATTCCATATGGAGTTTGTCACAGGCAGTAAACTACGCACTTAAAGTAGAAATGCAATTAAACCGGCATTTGCATAGTAGACAGAATAAAAAGGGAGTTGATTATTCTGCGGAACATAACAAGTCACCATTTCAGAATTACTCTAATGCAGCTAAACCGGCTCCAGTGACTAACGTAGTTAACTCACCTTCCGGTTCAGGCATGAAAACCGGGGAACAGAAAGGATTCCAGAGAAACAGAGCAGCTCAGAAGGAAAATCCGTATGCTAAACCCTCCACTATAAAATGTTTTAAATGTTTCCAGCAAGGGCACAAGTCCAACGAATGTCCAACACGTCCCCAACTGCAGCTATTGGAGGGCGCGGAGGATGATGAAATTGATGAGAACCCCGATTATCAGGATGACGTGCCCGAAGATGTAGACGGTGATGAGGGAGAGCCAGTCGTATGTGTGCTACAAAGATTGTTGATCGCACCTCGGCAACCAAGCAATTCTCAGAGGAATGCTCTGTTTAAAACAAAATGCACGGTGAATGGTAAAGTATGCGATTTGCTAATTGATAGCGGGTGCACAGAAAATGTTATTTCTCGAGCGGTGGTGCAGGCTTTGCAGTTGAAAACGACAAAGAACCCAAGTCCTTACAAGATAAGCTGGGTTAAGAAAGGGGTAGAGATTGCCGTCACCGAAATGTGCAGGGTGACATTCTCCATCGGCTGACACTATGTTAGTGAAGTCCTGTGCGATGTGGTGGAGATGGACGTGTGCCATCTTATACTTGGGCGACCATGGCAATTTGATGTGGGAGCTATTTTTGATGGCCGAGCAAATACCTACAGTTTTGATTGGAAAGGAAAAAAACTCAGGTTGCTGCCTCGCAATCAGGATATTGAGCATGCCTCTACAACATCCAAGACAGCTCTCTTTGCTGTTTCGGGTACTGCATTGATAAATGCGTGGCGAGACTCACAATACTTCTTGGCTTTGGTCATCAAGGAGAACATTCCGCAGGAGAATTTGGTCACACAGTCCGCAGATATTAAGGCTTTGCTGCAGCAGTTTTCTGATATCATGCCAACCGAATTGCCATCAGAGCTTCCTCCTATGCGAACGGTGCAGCATCAAATTGAGCTAACTCCTGGCTCAACTCTACCTAATTTTCCCCATTACAAACTAAGCCCAAAGGAGCATCAAGTATTACAGCAAATAGTTGAAGTATTGATGGAGAAATAGTTAGTGCAACCGAGCTTGAGCCCATGTGCGGTACCTGCTCTTTTGGTTCCGAAAAAGGATGGTAGCTGGAGAATGTGTATGGACAGCCGAGCCATCAACAAAATAACGGTAAAATTCCGTTTTCCTATGCCGCAGATGGAGGATATGCTTGATAAATTATCGGGAGCCAGAATTTTCTCTAAGCTGGATCTTAGAAGTGGATACCATCAGATACGTATTCGTCCCGGGGATGAATGGAAGACGGCGTTTAAAACGCGTCAGGGATTATATGAGTGGAAGG
>NW_021506209.1:0-296 GCF_001605985.2 Dendrobium catenatum
ACCAATAGTCACTTCAGTTCACTTGACCAACTAAGTCTTACTATAGGACTTGGTGCTTTGATCCGATGATGCATCACTGACTATTGTGGGCTCCAAAAATTTGGCCCCGTCCTCCCCACCGCGCAACTGATTTGCTTTGGCAAAGGGAATTTTATCGGATTTAAGTTTCGGGGGAAATTTTGGAAGGAAGATGGGTTTGTAGATAAGACACTACCAGAGATTTCGCCCTCATTTTGTGAGGAATTTATGATCTGAGTTCCGGTTTCCTATAGGCGCAAGCCCCTATAGTTAATTAC
>NW_021506210.1:0-321 GCF_001605985.2 Dendrobium catenatum
TTTCAAGGCGAGCAAAGGATCATTACATTCCACACTTCGACGCTTGGGAGAGACTTCTTCTCCTCCAATTGAACCTTCACGAGAAGCTACGACAAACTTCTTCAACACCTCGCCTACTTGTTTCCGGATTTTGATAAAGGTGAACTTCTTCCTCTTTTTTTATTTACTTTTCTAATCCCCCAATCTTGTAGGTGATGGAGATTCACAAGGAACCGAGCTTCACCTTTGCCTAAGCTTAGTAAACGTAGGATTTTATCTCGCCATTGCCAAAGCTTAGTAAACGGAGGATTGAGTGCACTTTTATTTGCTTCTAATCTTATT
>NW_021506211.1:0-245 GCF_001605985.2 Dendrobium catenatum
TCATCATTAAATAAGAATGAGATGGTGCAGTGAAAATTTTCTTTTAAAAATTAAAGATGGATTATATGAATGATTGTTGATATTTTTTGGAGTGATGAATACTCTTAATGCCTTAATGACAATTATGAAACATATTCTATGATCTTTTATTGGGAAGTTTCTCATCATGTACTTTGATGATATTTTGGTATAGTCTAAAGATGATCTATTGGCCATCTTAGGAAAGTTTTGAATTTTTATAGATG
>NW_021506212.1:0-517 GCF_001605985.2 Dendrobium catenatum
GAAGAGAAGTTGGATCTTATGTTCAGTCGTATTGTTGTAAATTTTGGCTTTCTTTTTCCTTCTTTCCATGAATCTTCTTTCCATGAATCTTTTTGCATGTGCTGAAATTTCAGATTTAACCAGCATTATGTGTAGCAGTAATTTTAACTTCTTGCTGGAAAGAGGACCCAAATGCACGTCCCAAATTTATGGGTTACATATGCCTATTCCATGTTTTTTTGGGCCTCAGAACGAACTTATGACATACGGCTTTCCAATTTTTGGGAAGTTGTTGATTAGCCAATTCTTGGTTAGGAGGCCTAGAAAGATGTTTATCAGAGGCAGAAAAGTAAATTCTCAGATCAACCACATATATTGACATCGAAGTCGTTATTAGTGGAGGTAAGATTTAAGAAAAGAAAAAGTTATTTTAACAATCCTCTTCAAACTAAATTCATGATGAACTTGGAGGCGCTCAAATTTGGGCATTGGATGCTACTTTGTACTTATATATGTACCTCTGTTCATACACTGAGAA
>NW_021506213.1:0-285 GCF_001605985.2 Dendrobium catenatum
TGGAAAATAAATATATCTTCAATTAGAAAGAATTTTATAAGATGCAATCATGGAAGAGCAGAAAAGCAGGACAAACAAGTTCAGAAGATCAAATTCTGTATGATGAAACATTTCACTATTAATTAAAACAGGTTTAAATATAGTCAGGTTAAGAAAAATATTGGGGAACAATCACTGGCAAATGGACTAAGACAAAAGTTAAAGAACAGAAATTTAGTTAACTGAGGAAAATTTTCTGAATCCAACAACAGCAACAACTTACATAATTGATTAGTGTCATGGCAG
>NW_021506214.1:0-230 GCF_001605985.2 Dendrobium catenatum
CTCGCATGTCTATTTTCTTGCAATCAATTGATTTTCGGATGTGGCATATGATTTTAACTAGTTATATATCACCGTCACGTATTGTTAATGGAGTTAAAATTGATATTCCTTTTAATCAATGGAATAGGGTAGAACAAGTAAATGCTGAATTGAATGCAAAATCTTTAAACTGCTTTTTTTGTGCTTTAAATTCTGATGATTTTATGTTAGTATCCACGTGCACTATCGAT
>NW_021506215.1:0-269 GCF_001605985.2 Dendrobium catenatum
TAATTGAATGGCATGTGATAGAATAAGATGCATGACTGTATGATTTTTGATGAATTTTGATTTGATTTTAATTAGATTTGAGTTTTGATTGGACAGATTTAGTTTGTGTCGATTGTGTGCCTGAATCCTTAAGGGAAATGTCGGGTACGACATTTTCTTATGGTTGGTTAATTGTAATAGACTGTATTTTGACTTTGCCAATTTTTTTCTGGAGTCATTATAACAGCAAATCGCAATCCGTCTTCGCCATACTATTTTGATTGTGTAGA
>NW_021506216.1:0-6448 GCF_001605985.2 Dendrobium catenatum
TTAAATCAATTATTTAATTTAATTTAAATATATCTAATTCATTATACTTCAGAAAATATATGTATCTTTAAAACTTATATACTTTTTAATATATTTAATAATGGTAAATCATTATTTTAAACTATACTTTTTTTTTACCTTTAAATTAGAACTAACCTCCCGTTGAAGTCGGATGCGTATAGATTCGACGACCATAATAATTGTTTTATCGTATTTAATTCTGCATGACTTGAAATAATTGTTTTGTTTAAATACTAGGATGATATCTGTAAATTATTTTGAAACAGCAAAACCACTATTTTTAAAACCTACCCATATAATTGCATTTAAACTTTGAAAATTCCATATCTTTTTCCGTTTCAAATTGGATTTCGACGCTATACCCTCAATTTTTCAAAAAATTATGAGTTCTTTATTTTTAAATTATTTTCATTTGCTTATCATCTGTCTGGCAGCATTTCTATCTTAGATATGCTATTTTCAGTTATTTTCACTTTATTTAAATATTATTATTATATTACATTTTTGGAAAATTACCAAATTTTTTCAAATCTTTTTGAACAACCTCGATCGGGTTGGTCATGAATCTCCATTATATCTAGAAGATATAAAATTGATTTATTTTAATTATCTTACTTTTCTAAATCTATATATACGTATATTTTAAAACTTAAAACAACTTTGAAATTATCTATATTTTAAATCTAACCTTTTGATTCAACTTCTATAAAATTTTTAAACCTACTTCTAATGAATGAAGAGCAATCCTGGTGATGTGTTAGTGGGTGTTGGATTTCAATCATTCACTAATCCCTCCATTAGTTTATTTACTTTTGATCGTCTTTAGCTTGATGTGTAGTTGTCACCACATCACTTTAGTTAGGCTCTCCTAGATTAAGACATTTGCGTGTTTACATATTTTATATGTTTCATGCATTATACCTTGAGAGTTAGGTTTAAAACTCATTTAATACCCATAAACTAAGGACACCTTAAGGACAAAAAATTAAGGATCCGTTTAGCAACTTAGAATTTGTTACGGGGCTAGGATAAGACCCCGAAACGACATGAAAACTTCAGCACTAAACTTAGTGACATCTGAATCCAATATTTTTAAAATTTTATGTCTTAGACTCTTAGTACTAAACCCTATTAACCCGTAAATAGCCCAACACCTCTCCAAAAATTACAATAATACATATTAGATCAGGCAATTAACCCATAATACACTTGATACTGACCAGAATGATCCTGCCATAATAAATAGGGATCCCTAGTTTTGAATCTTCAGTCACCACTAATTTGACCATAGTTTCGAATACTTAACCATATGACCCCTAATAATTTCATTAAAAATATATTAAAAATCCTCAAAATTTCACCAAATACTTGGGAACAATACTTTTCAGGTCACCTACCTATTGGGTGATCCCCAATCAGTTTGGAGCTATTTTGAAAGAAAAAATTAAATTAAAAAAGACTTTATTTAGCAAAATTAGAAATTCCTTGAATACCCCCATTGATCTTAGAAGAAACCCTTAACTAAATTGTGAAAAATTCCAAATTAGCAAACTCAAGTCGCATTCCAGACTCCAATTAGATATAGCTATTATAAAATATCTTAGGTTTCACAAAAACATGTCCTAGATTTAGAAAGTCAACTTTTTGTCAACCGTAGTTCCATTTAGGGCCCCGAAAACCTTAGAAAATCCATAACTTCTTTCTAGAAAACTCCAATTCAAGCCACTAGCACTGTTACTTACTCATGTTAAGCTAGCTATTTTCCTTATATGGTGTTAAGAATTCCCAACTTTAGCCTTTTTCCATAGTGACTTTTAACCTTTAGCTTAATTCCTAGTGAGGACCCGAGGGACTTGCTAAAAATTTGGTTAAATATCACTTTAACTTTACAATATCGTAACCCTAAAACATCTTAAAGTCATCAACAAATGAAATAATTAAAATGCACCCTAATTCACTAATATTTGAATTCAACTAAAAAATCCTTTTCAGACCCCCAACAACCTGTAACTCCATGATACTTTAACTAACTACCTGTTTAGACCTAATCCAAACACACTATATCCTTACACACACATAGAATTGTTTAGCTAGGCCCACACTCTAGATCTAGGTTAGCCACTTGGACCTTTATTTTTTCTGTGTGTCCGGAACTTTTCCGTGATTTTCATTGCATGCTGTTGAAATTACTGGATGTGTTTGACTTATCTTTTTCTGCCACTCTTGTGATTGATGTGATGAGCGCTAGATTTACCATAGTTTAGGAGTCTGACATACATATATTATACTGTTCTTCCGTTCAGTGGTCAATGCTCAAGCGCTAATAACGGGGCACCGTTCTGAATTCTAAAGTATGTCTTATGTAGTGTCTTGCTTCAGCCCCCCCTAAAATAAATCTGGCCTAAATAAAAATAATACTAACTGCTACAGGTGGAGCTGCTTAGCCCTCACATTATGAGATTGGCTTGGCACGGTCAATGGTTCTTGAAGTTAATTTTCATTTTCTTATAACTCTTGTGCATTTTTTTAGAGATAACATGCAGGTTTTTTAGATTTTCCTTTTGCCTTTCAATTTGAGATGTATATTTGCAACATTTGTTAAGATTGTGAAAGTGTCTCTTGAAGTGTGGATATTTATTATCTCACTTGGGGAATCCAAAAAGAGAAAGCATCCTCATAGAAAGAAGATCTTCTTCCAATTTGGATGAAACGAGTGAGATGGCTATTAGATATCCCAAAGAGAAAAGCAAATCCCCCAAAAGAAAGAATTGCTCTTCGTTTGATACTTCAAAGCCCACGACGATCCAAGGAGTCCAAGGAGGAGAGATCCAAGGAGTCCAAGGGAGAAGGAAGATACCCCAGGAAGACTGAGACCCAATACCCACTCAAAGTCATTTGCGCATCTGTCATAGGCTTAGAAATATCCAGCTTGTGGCAGTGAGTGCCCGGCCACTTTACTTTCTGACTATTCTGGGTTGTATAAGGCATTTGCCCTATGGCCATTAGTTTTGATCTATTCTGGATTTATAGAATGTTTTACCCTGATTGTGCGTGAATACCTGTTTTTTCTAGGTTTCTTTACTGCAATGCACCATTTTTGTTTTTGCTGTATCGTATTGGCTCATTAAGACTATAAATTTTCTACTCGCAATTAAAATTACTTTAAATTTTTAGAATTTTAAATAAAACATAGAACAACAAACAGGAACTGCCGAACGTCGGTGTTCGCATCATTATTACTGCAATCCTTTTTTCTTGCTTATAAGACATCTACCCTGCTCGGGTAGATCCGGATATCCTGGACTATGAGAGATGAAGTGCCGGACCTAAGGGAGACCCATCTTTTCAAAAAAAATACTTTTTTTATAAGCCTGTTTTTTAAATCTATATACATTCATGAGCTGATATTTTAACTAGTATGCATTTGCATTAGTAACTTACTAAATAAAATATAATTGCATTACCAGGAGCACTGACCCACATAACGTTCATGTATACTTTAGGAAACCCTCTAGATGTCCGTCATATTCCAAAAACTATATACTTCCACCCATTTTCTATAATGACTTGATAGCCATGGTTTTGAACGATTAGGTGTTAGCTATAAGCATCGTGACCCACATAAGTCCTTGACCACTAAGACACCAACCTAAATTTAGGATTCAGGGCTACCTAACATTCTGATATCGTAGTATGCATTAAATAGTATGTAGTCCCTTCTTTTCAGGGACCATAATCTACTCTAATCCGCAGTCACAGGATGACGCACCCTCATACTCTTTCTCTACGCATGTGATTTGAGTGCTGTTTCTTTTCCCAGTTTTCTCTCTAGTGCCACTAAAAGCTCCGAATCTTGGTATGGAGCCAACGCATGTTGCGTGAGCCTCTTTGAGACCTTTCTTCCCTATATGAGTATGATTCCTAAGTTCTTCACCCCTGTGCCATCACCAATTTAGGAGAGATAAGTATAATCTTTAATCGAGAGTTTTTCTTAGGCTCGCCTAGTGATTAATTAAACCCGATGTTGCGCCGGGAACTATGTCCCCACAATCTACTAAAACATCCATTCGAACTTTGTATCTGTTGGGAAAATCCCTATTTAAGTCGTGTAATATTACTACCCATTGGGTGTGTTCAGCGACGCCTCTATCCTACAATGGTTATCGTCATGCCACCCTATCCAATCTGTCCCTTCTAATTGACCTCGCGCGGTGCTCTTCGGAGGTCCTAACCCATAAATAGACTACTATATTGAGGTGAGAACTCTTTCATATTTCTTGTAGTCGGTATGGTGACTTGCATCATTGGATCTTTATCTTGCAAATCAATATCATATATACCTTCTAATTTCATTGCTATGCAAGATTGAAAATGGTTTTATGTCTGACCTGTTTGATGTGTAAGCAGTTGCCATTATTAATCATTGCATTCCATCCAATCTTATGAATTCTTTATCTTGCAAATAACTAGAGACATTTTTAGTTTAGCATTGCAAAAGCATAAAGTTAATTTCATTGTCCATATCTTTAATATTTAAGATTCAAAAATGATACTAGTTTCCCCTTTCTCGCTTCATTTGATTTGAATTGGATACGTCATCAAACATGGTATGTTCCTCATAATGTACCTTCTAACTATTCATGTCTCTCATAAAGCGTTACATTTGATTTGGTGGAACTCCATTCTTCTTGTAGCCTGAATAGTTTAAAATCTTGCCCTCATCATTTGTAGGTGAAATAGACCCAAACTTTGCATAATCTATTGCCCAGTATTTTACAAAGGTTTCTATCAAGAATATTTACCAAACATCTTACTCCGTTGTTCGTTGAAGTAGGCAAGTCGGAGAATTTTTATAATCAGAACTTGTTGCTTTGTATAAGATTGAAAATGACCTTGAAACTTGCTTAGTTAGGATTTGCTTCATTGAGATTCCATTAAAGTTTTGATATCATTTATTCAGTTCTTAATTTTTGGTTAACCAAGTTCACAAGCCTCAATTGATTTTGTAGAGTCAATTTCAAATTTTCAAGTTAGGACAATTCATATGTCACCTGTTGCCTCACAGAGTGCAATTTCACAATAACAAACTGTTCAAGTATATTGGCTTTGGTTAAGTTTTTAACATTTTATATTTGGGTTAATTGTATTAGTCACTATTAGATTCTTGTTCAAAATTCAAAA
The DNA here is from genome assembly GCF_001605985.2 of Dendrobium catenatum. Taxonomy (NCBI): domain Eukaryota; kingdom Viridiplantae; phylum Streptophyta; class Magnoliopsida; order Asparagales; family Orchidaceae; genus Dendrobium; species Dendrobium catenatum. The sequence goes on from NW_021506216.1 coordinate 5,203, forward strand.
TGTGCAAGTCCTGCGTAGTTCTTCTGAGTTCAATCAAGTCCAGGTCCCAAATTGTTCCAAGTCATTGTCTGTATTTCAGACAAAAATTCAACAGCCTCCCGACGTCTCCCTCTTTTGGGGGAAAAATCAAGAGGTAGTCTACCCACCACGTCAATAAAGACGTATACGGTTGGTGCTTGTGAGACACCGCGACTGTCACGACCCAACCCGACCGAGACGGATCCCGCTCGCATCGGGTCGCGACGGAACTATTGAAAATACATGATCTAGCTTCGGAATTTGCTTCAGAACTTTCTTCCAAATATTAAATAGACAGAAAAACACATAGCTACTATAAATATCCAAATACATAACAGTTCATCTATCTTTTCTTTCATCAAAACAATCATATACAATACAATCCATGGCTTCAGACAGAAATAACAGAACAGAAACAGAAAAGTCATGACTGTGCCAAAAAACAAAAGAACAAAATACCTAATCTCAGATCATACACAGAACTTCTAATCCAAGACCGATGAGCTAACAGCTCAGCAAGACATCACTCACCAATCAAAATAGTCAGAAATTCACATCAGAAAATATATCAGAAAAATAGCCGTACGGAAATCATAGAACAGATACTTGATCAACAGAAATCAAACAACTAATACAGAAAACTGAAGTCATTTCAAATCAGAGTTCAGAAAAGATATCATAAAACTTTTAAGTCACAGAGCAGACAGAATCGTACGGAATAACCAGAATCGTACAGAAATCAGATAAAATCACATTCATATCAGATAATTCATATCAGATTCCCTGACCCTGACAGAATCTCAACGGATTCTGGCCCCTTATTCCTCCCTTCCCAAACACTGACAGTCAGACGAAAATTAATTCCAATTTTTTCGTCCCTGGACGAAACTCTCTGTTTAGTTCGTCCCGACGGTTCGTCCCGTCCCTTACAGGTTCGTCCCGACGAACCATACAGATTTCTTCACAACCTGTACATATCGTCCCGGGACGATCCACTTCGTCCCGGACGATCCTGGAAGGAAAACAGCCTTTACAGCGCCAGTGATATTTGTTATTTTTTTCCTCCCACCACGCCAATAAAGGCGTGCATGAGATTTTAAAAAGCATTTTTATTTGAAAAGCAATTTTAATTTCCCCCCGCTCGGAGGTACTTATGAGCAACCCCGCCTCGCCGTAGGTGCCGCACCGGCGTCCCATCCCACCACGCGCACCAAAAGCGTGCTTGGGG
>NW_021506217.1:0-436 GCF_001605985.2 Dendrobium catenatum
TATTACAATTGCCAATTTAATTCCCACGCACACATGAGAAGATTTAGTATAAAACAACAAAAATCAAACATAATAAAGTTTTGTAAGCTGCAATAAAGATCACTGAGAATATAATGAAACCAGAAAAACAATATAACAAAACCCGAACAAGAATCTCTTTAAAACAAGAGGCTCAGACAAGCCTATTTACTACAGAAAAAAACCTTCCAAATTTCAGATAGATAATTTAAGAGGAAAAAAGTGACAGTGGGTAAAAATTCAAGCATCAAGTCACATATTAAATTAAAAACCTCAAATGGCACTCTCAATCTGCTCACAATTTCTGAGAAGCCGGCATTCTTAGAAAAATAAAGCAGAGAACACAGACTCTAATCAGAGGCTAAATCTTGCAAAACTAGCAAACGACTCAAAAGCACGTATGTATATATTAAGAGTT
>NW_021506218.1:0-312 GCF_001605985.2 Dendrobium catenatum
TCTAACAGGGAAATTTTGAAATGTGTTCTCATGATATAAGAGTTTCAAAATGTAGAATATATACGCTAATAAACATGTATGAAAATATAGCGTATTAAAATGACATCTGCTTGAGCAATTCATGCGTAGTATTTCTTCAGGTATCTGCCATTGATCGGCGGCATGGGCCTTTGACCATTCAGATCGATGAGTTGATAAGATCCTCCTTGAAATATCTTCTCGATGACGAAAGGTCCTTCATAGTTGGATACAAATTTGCCACCGATTTTTCGGTATGGGATGATTGGTCTTCTCTGCACCAGGACCAATTCT
>NW_021506219.1:0-316 GCF_001605985.2 Dendrobium catenatum
CGTTGATTCGCTCCGATCGAGTCGAGCCACTCTCTTACCTCCCGGCACCGGGGAGGGGACGCCGGAAGGCTGCCGAAATTTTCTAAAAATTTTTGGAAGATTGAAAAATGCTCAAATGCTCATTTAATTTTAAAATAATTATAATATTAATTATTTGATAAATTAAAATAAAAAAGGGGATATCCAATTAAGCATCAGCAAACAACTATGATCTCTATCTAAGCATTGGCAACCATTCAATATGCAACCATCAATCATCAAAGCTTATGAAGACCAAATCTCCTCGCCGTTGATTCGCTCCGGTCGAGTTGAGCCA
>NW_021506220.1:0-673 GCF_001605985.2 Dendrobium catenatum
CAATGGATCGAACAGGCGGAGAGAAAATTTTTCTAATTCCTAATCATCCAGGATGATTTTAATAGTCATCCCGGGACGAATGTCTCGGGATTCTTCTACTTTTCGTCTAGACGAAATCAATGGTTCGTCCCAGTACGAACGTCTCTGTATTCTCATAGTCCCCTGTTCGTCCAGACGAAAAATAAGGTTCGTCCTAGGACGAACGTCTCTGTATTGAGGCTCGCTTCATTAGTCCAGACGAAAAATAAGGTTCGTCCCAGGACGAACGTCTCTGTGTTGAAGCTTGCTATGTTCGTCCAAACGAAAACTAGTCGTCCCAGGACGAACTGAACCGACTTACGTTAGTCGGTTACGTCCTGAAAAATTTTGTGAACAGACCTATGTAATAATTATTTCGTACTAGACAAACTTGGTTCGTACGGGATGATTAGCGTGTATGAAAATAATTCGTACCAATATACATAAGGTTCGTTTTCGACCATTTAAGTAAAATCGTCCAGGTCGATTCACGATCGCACAGGACGATCCACTGCGTACATAATTGAATACTTGCAATTTTTGGGCAGTTTTTCTTGTCTTTTGTATAAATAGTTCAAACTTGACTGCCACCCAATGTTTTTGCCATTTGATATTCGAGCCTATTGAAAGAAAAGTCAAGGAGAGAGTGTGAGAG
>NW_021506221.1:0-203 GCF_001605985.2 Dendrobium catenatum
CTGAAGAGAAAAATTATATCAATTTTAGGTTTAAACAATTTAATAAGTACCTAATACTATGAATTTCAAAACGAAGCCACTCAATGGTTGGTAGGATATCATGACAACATCATCACCATGGCATTTTGCAAATAAAGTCAACCATAATGCAACATAGACAAGCTTAAAGTTGGCTCTTGAAAGCAAACATCGCACAAATACCT
>NW_021506222.1:0-291 GCF_001605985.2 Dendrobium catenatum
CCTAATGTCAATCACTATTTAGATTAAATTTTCAAATAAATTTCATATAATTACTTACATTTCTTGTCTATTTTTTCTTCACTTTTTGTTGTTGTAAAAATGGGAGAGAAATTATTGTGTTTGTATGCTTGTATTTTATGTATACTTGTAATTTGATTTTGTGTCTTTTGACTTGTGATATTGTCTTGGTATTTTTTTTTGTTTTGTTAAAAATTTTTGAAAAACAAAAATTTGTGTTATTTTGTTCAAAATGTCTCCTTATTTTCATGTATACATCAATTCAGGGGGAGT
>NW_021506223.1:0-236 GCF_001605985.2 Dendrobium catenatum
CCGGAAGTCTTTGTCCACGGGAAAATAGTCGGAGTCGATGGGGTTGGCGGATGTCCGGTGATGATCCAACGACTTGGTGGAAGATGGATCTCATGATCCGCCATTCAACATTGAAGTGGCGAGGGGAGGCGTTGTCGGCGGAATTTCTCTAGGGAAAGGGGCAAGGCCGGCGGTTGCAAGGGAAGAGGAGCTTGGCTTAGAAGAGAGTAGAGGTTAGTAAAAGAGCAAGAGGATTT
>NW_021506224.1:0-226 GCF_001605985.2 Dendrobium catenatum
TAGGGCTTAACATCCCGAACGAACTTTCATCCTTTCTGTTCTAACCTTTTTGATTATGGATTGTAAGCCTATCGACGAAGCCCAACTTATCCTAGACAATCTCTATGGACTTTCAGAAATTGGGCATGCAGAACATAAGAGAAAAAGGAACATCTCATTAGGACACTTAGTTACATACATTTTGGAAAGGAAATACAACTTAGTGCATCCTGATGATGAATACGAA
>NW_021506225.1:0-364 GCF_001605985.2 Dendrobium catenatum
GTTTTTTTTTTTTTTTTACTTATTATATTTTGCTCTTTGCTTGCTATTACTCTTCATTTTGTTCAATTTTGACACAATTTGAAGCTTTTTATGTTGTGAAATAATAACTGTTGCTCATTTATTTTGAAATAATTCAATTTTATTAGTTTTGCAGTTTTATTTCATATTACATTATTGCTTGAATTTTAATTTTTATTTATTTACATTTATGGAAAGCAATTTTTCGGCTAATTTACTAGTTTGTAATTTGTGAATTCTTGTTTCCCTTTCACTATTTACCTACATAATATCATTCTATATTATATGTTGCATGCACCAATCAGCACCATCAAACTCTAACCATATATATATATATACACACACG
>NW_021506226.1:0-229 GCF_001605985.2 Dendrobium catenatum
ATATGCTGAAACAAAATCACTTTGTTTCCCTAGTTGCTAAATTTAGCCAAAAAAATAATTATAATCTTAATCATGGCAACAAATAATCAGCATTCGAAATTCTAATAGTTTTCAACCTAAGCCGCCTTGACAATATAAAATCAAGCATAAAGTTTTTTAGCAGCAAGCTACTTAAGTATGAAGAGTACTCCAAAAAAGTGAATCCTACCATTCTTAAAATAGAAAGAAA
>NW_021506227.1:0-229 GCF_001605985.2 Dendrobium catenatum
ATATGGAAATGAGATCTTTTTGAAGAGAGAGAGAAAATCCAGGAGAGAGAAAGTCTAAGGAAAAAGGAAGAAAAGTGATTTTTGGGCAACTTTGGTCCGTTTTCGTCCGTCGCCATAGTTGAGAAAGTTGATCAATTCGAGGTAAGACACATTCTGCCTTTCTCAATTTTCAGAAATGAGAATTTTGACGACTTTTTTGTCTCGGATTTTATTTCCGTTAGCGAATATT
>NW_021506228.1:0-306 GCF_001605985.2 Dendrobium catenatum
TGGACCACCGCCTGACGACGTTGCTCCGCTGGACTACCACTTGAGGCCCTCACCACCGCTGGACTACCGACTGACGTCGTTGCTCTGCCGGGCCACCACTTGAGGCCCTCACCTTCGCCAAACCACCGCCTGACGCCGTTGCTCAGCTGGACCACCACTTGAGGCCCTCACCTCCGCCTGAATTCGTTGCTCCGCCCGACCACCACTTGAAGCCCTCACCTCCACCGGACCACCGCCTGACGTCATTGCTCCTCCAGACCACCACTTGAGTCCCTCACATCCGCCAAACCACCGTCTGATATTGTT
>NW_021506229.1:0-299 GCF_001605985.2 Dendrobium catenatum
GTATCTTCTAATATATAATATATTTTTCATTTAGGCTAAGCCTCATGGTTTTTTCACTTTCTAGATTTTTCATTAAAAAAAAATTATTATCATACTAGTTTTATTTATGCATGTTGAAAGTATAACGTTGAGAAACAAAACACATACTCTACTGATTCAAATTTTCTTGCACATAGCAATTATTATAATTCAATAAGGTAAGATTAAAGTGACATGAAAAAACTTTAAATGGCTTAAATAATATATGGGAATTAAATAATAGCATTTATTATATTTTATATACAAGGGTGTATTTGAAA
>NW_021506230.1:0-556 GCF_001605985.2 Dendrobium catenatum
AGTAGTACACGACAGTCTACCTGTACGAATTAGCGAATAACTCAATTCAAAAGTTGCTATGCCACGCCACCGGATTCGCAACTTCTATGCAAGCAAACAGAAGGCGTTTACAAATATTTCAAAATACCCCTACACGTGAACCGCGGTTTGTACACACATAGGTACACTAAAAGGGGGTAAAAGCAATCAAAGAACCCGCATGGGCCCCGGCGAGCGTGTTATTGGTACACACGTGATGTCTAGGGATGTTGCGCAGGTTATTAAATATGGACCCGATCCTCCTAAGTAAATAAATAGGAATTGATAAGGTCCGATAAATAATTATAAAATGCCCCCAAACACCCGCATGGGCCCCGGAGAGCATGTTATTGGTACACACATGATGTCTAGGGAAGCTGTGCGGGTCAATAAGTGAATTCAAGTTCGAACCCGATCCTTCTATTTGGGTCAATAGAAATTAACAGGGTTCGAACAATTAAACAAGTATACGGTGAATGTGACTGATATATTTATTTTAATACATTCATATTAGGCCTTCAAAGGTCTATAACAATAC
>NW_021506231.1:0-631 GCF_001605985.2 Dendrobium catenatum
ACCATCCGCTTTAAGTGCAAGATGGTGCAATTTTCAATATCAAATCTCCCAAATATCCAAATATCCAAACCCATGCTGCTACTATATGCCAGATAACACGTATTCTCTACGTATCTGATTGACGATTAGCCTTAATCGAAAGTTCTCTCTCGTCATTGGGAGGGGTAATTAACTATAGGGGCTTGCGCCTATAGGAAACTAGAACTCAGATCACAAAGTCCTCGCAAAATGAGGGCGAAATCTCTGGGTAGTGTCTTATCTACAAACCCATCTGCCTTCCAAAATTTACCCCGAAACTTATTCTTTTAAAACTCCCCTTGCTCAAATAAAAGAACAATCAATCAATGCGCGGCGGGGAGGCCGGGTCGAATTTTCGGAGCCCACACTTGTATTTGAGATAATCAAAGCATGGTCCTGTAGTGTTTGATGAGATTTTAAACTGGGGCCATGGGGCGCAATCAATTTTGGACAACATCTTCAGGCTTGTTTTCAAACATGAGTTTTCTGTCCCTGGTTCTTTCTATAAAGCTTTTTATGCAAGGTTGAGCAACAGCTGATTTTGATTTGGTTAGGTTTTGTAGTTTGGTAAGTTCATACATGCTCTTTTTTGGTCGTTACAAAACTTAGACAG
>NW_021506232.1:0-303 GCF_001605985.2 Dendrobium catenatum
TTGAAGTTTTCCAACAGTCTGAAGCCTAAGGTTCGAAAGGGTGTAAAAAGTAGGATCCAATATGCCCAAATATGGCTGGATCACTGGCAGCTCCGTCTACTCAACAAGCCATAAGAAAGGCCGTAGTAGCGGAACCCCCGTTTCGTCAACCCGTCAGTAGGGACTGCAGGAAGAACGAAGGCAAAATTGGCTCGACAAGTTCAAGTGATCGTAGTCTACAAAATTCTCCCAAATGATAAAATTTTATCCTAATGATATTAGAGATGGAAGACTAAGTGATTATAAACACAATGAAGCTCATAG
>NW_021506233.1:0-233 GCF_001605985.2 Dendrobium catenatum
CTTCAACCTTCAAAATCGAGCATTGAATGTTTAGGTATTGATCTTCTTGATCAAAATCTGAGACAAAATCCATTCATGTTTCCTTTATTTGATAAACTTTTGAAATAAGAGAAACGATTAAAATTTTGTTAGAATGTATATATGAATTTATATGTTTTTAATCTCAAGGGATAAATGGCTACATCTATTTCAATTTTTGCATGGTTGCATAATTGCATTGTCTATTTTCTTCA
>NW_021506234.1:0-336 GCF_001605985.2 Dendrobium catenatum
AATAAAGGAAAGAACACACCAAATTTATAGTGGCTCGATCAAACCTTGATCTACGTCCACTCCTTGGAGGCACCCACCGAGTAATGCACTAACTAAGTGTCTCTCCTTTAGCCCCCAAAGATAGGCGGATAAGCCCTTATAAAATCACTTCTGTTACAAATCTATTTTCATGGCTTATGTTTTGATGATTGACAAACACTATTTTTCTTGGACTGCTTGTTGCTTCTAACTTTTCAAGAATCGAAGATAGGACCAACAGACGAAGCCAGTTCAGGATTGCATAGGATTAGGGTTGAGTCAGTCTGTTCTTTTGTTTTTCACTTCTTGAGTCTTCTT
>NW_021506235.1:0-1744 GCF_001605985.2 Dendrobium catenatum
AGTTGAAAAATTATAATATAAAAAAAAAAAACTTCTCTATATATTTGTAAAAAAATAACTTTCCACAACCAAAATTGTTGATAGGTAATGAAAAATTAATAATTAAATAAAATTGTAATTACTATCTAAAAGATAAATCAACCAAAAAGCTATCCCAAATAAAACCTAAATAACCCAGATCCATATCAACGATTTACATTAATTAAAATTATGATAAAGTAGTACAGTAAAATTAACTAATCCAAATAAGATGCTTCACAAATATATGCCTCTCACCACAGAAGACTAGGTGCTTCACATATTAACTTTGATTTTCACATAAACATTAATTAAAAAAAAAAAAAAAAAGATGGTGAAGAAATTAGAAGTGTTTTTTTATTTTCCTACTAAATGCCAAATTAATTGTATCTGAACAAATGTAAGGCAGAGTGGACATCATTATTGAGATATTACACTTTATTAGTCAGTGAAAATTGAAAGGCAAATCACAGGGGAAGGGCCAATCAATGAATTGAAACTAATTCTCAAGTTATAAAAAAAAAAAAGAGTCAAAGCTCTGTCCCGTTTCTCTAACAGTTAACCTCTCTACACCTCCGCAGATCAAAAATTTAACCTGCAAACAATCTTTAGTTAAAAGATATCTGCCATCTACAATTTACGAAGAAGGAATAACTAAATGGATTGTTACAGTTTAAAGATTAGAAGATACAAGTTGCATGTAATAATATTCAAGAAAAACAAAGGGGAAAACTACCAGAAAATCAGGCCACTATGCTCACAGAAAATTGGGTTCGTAGTAAACTCTAAATTATATATATATATGACATCTTAGAATGGCTGAGATATTAAAACTAGCATACAAGTTTTATCTTCATATTTAATTAGTGGATATCTAACTTAAATATTGACCATTGAATGGTTTAGATAAGAGCTCCTAAGCAGTGAAGGCAGCAATTTGGAGCGCCTTGCCTCGGACAACACATCTGCCTTCCGGAGGAGCTTGGACAACAGTTCATCACCTCCCTTCTCCATTTTCTCGCCTTTTGACAAGGCGAGTGGAGTGTGGTTTGAGCCGTGACAACCCGGCGAGATAAAACCCTTCAAACTTAGAAAATCCCTAGGTTTCCAAGCCATTTGACATGTGTTTGATGTTCAAAAACGTTAAGGACATAGAAATGACCCTAGCATTTAATTTCCAAACCTTCAAGAAACCTATTTGTTCGCTGTCCTCCAATCATGCAAATCTAGTGATTTTCTTGTAATTACTCTCATGTGAGGGTCATAAGAGGGCGGTGACGAGGCGCCGGGCCATTGGCCTCGTGTCCAATGCCCCTACCTTGCATGAAATGCATTCATGTTGTTTCCCTAGCCGTCACCCACAATAAAACCATAGGATTGCATTGCCATTTGCTTCTAAATCAAATGTCAATGTATATATTTCAAGCATGGGAGTTTGCTCATGATTGGGCTTTTGCACTTGAGAGCCTGTCTTTTTGGAAATGTTATGGAGCCCATGATTAAATAATTAATTGAGCATCTTTTACACGTACAAATTCTCTTTGCATAAAAAAATAATTTAGGGAATCGCTCTACTATACCAAAATTCCTAAAGTTTGCAAAGTTTATAAAATATGCTCATTTAATTTCAAGCTCCCATGGAGCAAATTTGGAGTATTTTATGAACCCTCAAAGGCCCATAGTTAATCCCCCGCCACATTTAGAAATTATCTAAGCCTATTTCATT
>NW_021506236.1:0-282 GCF_001605985.2 Dendrobium catenatum
TGCCTCTAAGGAGTGGACGTAGGTTAAGGTTTGACCAAACTACTATAAATCCGGTGTGTTCTTTTCTTATTATTGCTTCCGCACTTTAATTTCCACATTTGGTTTTTCTATGTGGTGATATTGGTTTTGGTTTGTGCTTTTCTTAAAGATTCTTCTTTACCAATTCACCTCTCTCTTTTTATTAGCCTTGGGCCAGTTCATAAGGGCCTAACATCCCTAATGAACTTTCAAGTGGTATCAAAGCAGTATTCATAAAATCTAGTTTTTAAAAGCTTTTAAAGT
>NW_021506237.1:0-212 GCF_001605985.2 Dendrobium catenatum
ATTTCTTTGATTCACACCTTGCTCGTAAGCAATGAGTGAGCCAAGTAAATTATCAATGGAATAAGTATTCAAATCTTTGGATTCAGTGATTTTAATAATTTTTGCATCATAAGACGAAGGCAAGCATCTCAAAATCTTGTTAACTTTTTCATAATTCGAAAGCTCCTTTCCTAGGGCATGCAATGAAGTAACTATCTGAGTAAACCTAGTGA
>NW_021506238.1:0-232 GCF_001605985.2 Dendrobium catenatum
ACCTGACCCAACCACCTTCCTTGTGCTGTTATCTCCATGTGTAACCTTGCCTCCACTCCTAGCTTTTAGTGATATGAATTGTGTAGTATCTCCAATCATATGCTTTGAGCATCCGCTGTCCAGGTACCATATGCTCTCACGAGATATTGTATGAGACTAACCCTATAAAATTATCAAACATTAAACCTGTGAACTCAAAATAGTTTGGGTTCTCCTTTTGACAATTTATAAA
>NW_021506239.1:0-211 GCF_001605985.2 Dendrobium catenatum
TCATCCCAAATTTATCAGCCGTCTCCTAAAGAAAACCTAAACAAATAATCCTCAGTTCTGCATTCTGATAAAAAAAACATAAAATTTATATCTACAACACATATTGCTAAATGGACTCAATTCATAAACATTCGACTACATAACAGACCTTAACAATTACAGCAAAGGCCATGGCATTCTTTCCATGAGCTACCGATCTGCCTTAACCTGC
>NW_021506240.1:0-349 GCF_001605985.2 Dendrobium catenatum
TTAGATGTCAGTATGCAGATTTTTGAAATGGTATGAAAAAATCAGTAATTCTTAAGTGTGTATGACTGAAAGTTGTATTGTTGTAATTGGGCAAGAATATAATAATTTATAAAACAAAATCAGTAGGGAGAAAGATAGGGCTATGGTTAGACTAAGATTTGTTTTTTTTAAATGATCTGCAGTTGTTGAAAGCAATTAAGAAGGGCGAAAAAAAAAGCTAAAGACGGTGGAATAAAGAGAATTAAGACAAGATTATAGTTAAACGAGGAGAAATGTAGTGGAAATAGTGTACAAAAGGAAAAGAGGCCACGGTACTTTAGGTGAACCAAATTACCCGACCGTCCTGGAA
>NW_021506241.1:0-347 GCF_001605985.2 Dendrobium catenatum
ATCTTGCTTTTAAATTTCAAAGTATTTTTTAAATTTAGATTTCATCGCACGTCTAAATTTAATTAGACTAAATTAATCAAGTGAGTTAAACAAAATTCTATTGTGTTGATTCGGTTTATACAAAATTATGAATTTACATTCGCTAACCCAATTTTAATTTACTATTTAAATGTGTGATTAGTTTAATCTTAATCATTTAAGTTAATTAAATGAGTGAACTTTAATTGTTCTTAATTAATTAATTAAATGATTTTAAATTAATTAATTAAACTTAAAGTTTTAGATGAATGATGAAAGAATGAAACCCAATCTCCAAGTCAAAATGATAGGCCAAATCATATCGGCAT
>NW_021506242.1:0-282 GCF_001605985.2 Dendrobium catenatum
CACCCGCTGAATCCATGAAATCCTCCATAATCCCTCCCGAAATCCCGTCGAGACACTGTAACACGGCACCGTCTACGTCGCTTCCCGCAAATCCTTCGCAGGCCTCAATCGGTGCCTTCTCCGCATCTATAAAATGAAAGGGAGGTCCTCGCTACTTCGACAATCACGATCTCCTCTCGCACAAAGCTCTCTCCATGACACCTCCATCTCTCCCCGACTCTCGTCCGATCAACTCAATCCCGTCACTGCCCCTTACTCTCCCTCTCGGCTGCTCCGATGCCT
>NW_021506243.1:0-307 GCF_001605985.2 Dendrobium catenatum
TAAGTTTATGACCTTAATTAAGCTTTAAAACTTCTAAGAAATGTAATAAATACATTTTAAATCCAAAAAATACATATGAACCCTCTAACTGACCAGAATTAAGTTCTTAATTAACGAAAATTAAAAGCCCCTTGATTTGACAGCTAATTAAGCCTTAATTTAATTTTAAGTAAAAGTTAATATTTAATTGATTTAAATAATTAATAATAAATGAAAATCCTAAAAAATTTCCCAAACACTTGGGAATCCCTCTTCGGGTCATTCCTGATCTTTGGAGGTGTTTTCAAGAAGTTGGAAACTTATTTGA
>NW_021506244.1:0-282 GCF_001605985.2 Dendrobium catenatum
GTCAGATCAAGAAGAGGTATGTGACTTAACCTATGATTAACTTTTTAAAATTTATGAACACATGCATGATGCAAATAGGAAAATGAAGAAAATGCATGCTAGTCTAAGTTTAGAGTTTGAAGAATTACAAAAGGAACATGAAATCCTTAGGAAAGATCATTCTTTAATTGATGACAATCACAAGAAATTACTTGATGAGTTTGATAACTTGAATAAAAAACATGAAAATTTAAAACCATCATATGCTGAACTTAAAAAAGATTTTAAAAATTTTAAGGATGA
>NW_021506245.1:0-291 GCF_001605985.2 Dendrobium catenatum
ATTTATGAATGCCAAACTCTTAAAGTTCACCCAAGAAAGGAGAAGGGTGATAAAAAAATTATATTAAAGATGGGTAAATAAAGGACTCACAAAGCTTTCTAGGCAGACTCAGTATCTGACTCTTCTAAAATTAAAAAAGAAGAGGATGCAACTAACCTATACTATTTAAACTTGTTAAATATGAATTAGATAGTTAGACCTAAGCTTATGTCCTAACGGCTAACCAAAAATGGGGGGGGTGAATTGGTATTTTTAAAATTTTATCACCCTTTTATAATTTTAAACTGATAA
>NW_021506246.1:0-206 GCF_001605985.2 Dendrobium catenatum
TGAACACATGCATGATACATATAGGAAAATGAAAAAGGTGTATTCTAGTTTACGTTTAGAATTGGAAGAGCTCAAGAAGGAACATGAAATCCTTAGGAAAGATCATGAATTAATAGATGACAACCACATGAACTACTTGATGAATATGATGACTTGAATAAGAATTTTAAAAATCTAAAATCATCCTATGCTGAACTTGAAAAAGA
>NW_021506247.1:0-326 GCF_001605985.2 Dendrobium catenatum
AGAGTGCTATTAGCCTTTGCCTGTTATAAAGGGTTTAAGCTTTTTCAAATGGATGTCAAGAGTGCCTTTTTAAATAAAAGAAGATGTGTTTGTAGAGCAACCCCCAGGTTTTGAGAGTTCCCAATTTCCAAATCATGTTTTTAAATGGCTTTGTATAGGTTAAAGCAGGCACCAAGAGCTTGGTATGAGAGGCTTAGCACATTCTTCCTAGAGTGAGAATTTGTCAAGGGGATCGTAGACACCACCCTTTTTCTTAGGAGAGTTGGAGATGATTTACTCATTGTTCAGTTTTATGTTGATGATATACTCTTTGGATCTTCTAATAA
>NW_021506248.1:0-606 GCF_001605985.2 Dendrobium catenatum
AATCATATAAAATCTTCTTAGGTACCAAGGAATGAGTGATAAGAAAGTTTTCCATAGAAAACAAAGAGCTTTCAATAAGGATCAATTTACCTCCCATTGATAAGGATTTCCTACTCCAGACATTAAGCCTTTCCATGGCATTGCTAAGAACTTCTTGATAATCAGCCATCTTCATTCTTTCCAATGAGATTTTAACTCCTAAGTATCTCATTTCCTTTATAATCTTAAACCCAAGAAGCCTGCCAATCTTCCTCTTCATCCGATGGTTGACAATCTTCCCAAACAGCAATTGCGATTTGCCCATATTGATCCTCTGCCAAGTCCACTTACAAAAATTCTTCACAATAGTCTTCATTTTTCTATCCAACTCAATCGATGCATGAGAAAAGATAAGAGCGTCACCTGCATATAATAAATGTGAAATCTTTGGCCCATCGCTTGAAATTTGAATGCCAAGGCTTCTCCCATTTTGCTCCAACAAATTAGTCATCAATTGGAAACATATGATGAACAAATAAGGTGAGAGTGGACATCCCTGACGAAATCAACTCTGAGCCTTGATCCAATCTGAGTTCTTCCCATTAATAATGATGGAGAATCTCACAT
>NW_021506249.1:0-263 GCF_001605985.2 Dendrobium catenatum
TTGCTCAAACCAGTTTTGGATCAAGGAGCTTGCACTGTATGCTCATGTTGGTTGCTTCCCCAATTTTTTGGTGCTCCTTCTTGCGCACCTTATATTGTATCTAGGTTATCTTGTATTTTGGTGTAGCAGGGACCTTGAGCTTATAGGGTTTTTTGTCATTTTACTTGTAGCTCTTTTGAGTATTAGAAGAGCTCGAGGTCCCTTTAAGGACCATGTATTTTTGCACTTATATCGACATGTTGGCCACTCTATAGGTTTCCCCT
>NW_021506250.1:0-280 GCF_001605985.2 Dendrobium catenatum
TAAATATTTAATATTTAAAATAATTTATTTAAATATTAAAAATTGCAAAAGTTGAATAGATCGATTCAAGAGAACTGTGACCGGTTCAACAGTTTCTGGTTGAGCTGACAATTTTATCCGGTTTTGGCCTATTTGATGCAAAAGCCGTTCTTAGCATAAATCGGATCGGCCATAAGATCGGTTCACGATTGCACATGCCATCCAAATATCTCAGGCTCATGGAAAAGCTTGGCCAAATCCAGTGATCGATAAGCTGGTTGTGTTCACTACCTAACTTTTC
>NW_021506251.1:0-274 GCF_001605985.2 Dendrobium catenatum
GGGTTGCAAAAGTTGATAGGATGGGCATCCCAAACTGTCAGTTGCACAAAAATGTAACAACTGGCGCCAAAGCTAAGCTATGAACTCAGTTAGCATTATTTTTGCATGTGGAAGAAGACAGCAGGAAAGCAAGAGAGAAAGAAATCCATTGGCATTTCTAACTAAGCTCACCCTAATGCTCCATAGCACATGGAGAGTACGACCCTATTAATCTAGATCATCACAATAACAATCAACAGACATCAGATTAGCATTCACTTAATTGTGTTGAGTT
>NW_021506252.1:0-382 GCF_001605985.2 Dendrobium catenatum
GGAAGAGAATATTTCACCAACATTGCTCGGGCGGCTTTTATTAATGTTCTGTTTTTCTTTTTGACTACCCCATTTTGCTGAGGGGTTCTAGGTGCAGAAAAGTTGTGATCAATTCCTTTCTCCTTTTAAAAATTTTTAAATCTCTCATTCTCAAATTCTCCTTCATGATTACTTTGTATAGAAATCATTTCACATCATAATTTTCTTTGAATCCAAGTCAAAAAATTTCTAAATTCCTCAAATGATTCACTCTTATGAAATAGAAATCTAACCCAAGTGAATCTTGAGCAATCATCCACAATAACAAATCCGTATACCTTCCGTCCTAGACTCACAGTTCCAACTGGTCCAAAAAGATCAATGTGTAAAATTTCCAATGGTT
>NW_021506253.1:0-622 GCF_001605985.2 Dendrobium catenatum
GTGCTGGTGACAGCTCAGATCGTTGAGTCTGTGACTGCATGGTAATCTAGTGGATAGCGAAAATGTTGAAGGGCTGGATAGTTGTGGTGTTATCACTGAGGCTGTCTATGTTGGCTTATCTCCTAATGCTGTACCTTTTTTTCCACCTACATTACCCTCTACTTGTAATGTGAGTGTGCCTGGTAACAATGTGGATTTATTAGTTGAGGATCACTTTGTGGATCCTGGCCTTGGTCTGGATGTGGCTGTAGCTCAGGAATGCATTTCGGTTCCCAATAATTTTGTTGAGATACCTGTCAGTTTGGTCGATTCACGAAATTTAGGCAATACATTAGGCGATAGTTCTGGTCTGGATATTAGGAATCATATGAATTGGTTAGATTCTTCAGATGGTGATCTTGAATCTGAATTTTCTAACGATGGCGGTTTTGTCTCTATGGATTTCTGTGGGGGTTCGAACCCTGGGAATGACTTTACTCTTGTTAATGTTAGAACCACTTTCAATGTTGGCTCTCGGGGAAGATTTCGTGGTCGTGGAAGGGGACGGCGTAGGAGATAGCTTCTTATTTTTGGATTGTCCTCTATTTTTTTTATTCGATTTGTCTGTCTGATATGCTGAGAG
>NW_021506254.1:0-1003 GCF_001605985.2 Dendrobium catenatum
AGGAATGTTATTATTTTTTGGTTTATGTTAAATGTTTTCGGAGGATTATCCGTTAGAAATAATTCCAGTAGTATAATATAATGACATTTTGGATGAAAATTTATGTCATTAATTCCGACAGATATTATGATGGTAATATACGTCGGTAATAAAATGATGTCTTTTAGACGGCAGATTATGCGCCAGTATTTCTGGCGTATCCTATCCGTCAGAAATATTTATGTAACTTATACTGGAATACAGCAACAAAAAATATGTCGAACGCTGTTCCTTTTTTGCCGGCATTTCACTAGAAGAACTGCCATAAATATTTTCGGCAAGAAAGATTCGTCGGTGTTGTCTTTCTGACCCGCTAATTACAATTGCACAAATTTTCATCAAAAATGCACTAGAAAGGTGATATTTCTGGTTTTTTTTTATTATTATTGATGGATTCCATCTACCTGTAATAAAGCATTTTCTTGTAGTGTCCATATAAAAGCACTTCCCAACAAATTGATATCATGTAAATTACCATCCATAATCATTTTACTAAAGTCTTCCATAGCTTTAAGATTAGGAATATTGCCACAAATTCTTTTAGAAGCTGAAACAATAGCTTTAAAATGATAGAACAATAGTGAGGCAAAAGAACAAAGAAAAAAATACCATGGGAAAAAGCAAAGAATCCAAAATAACAACCCACCAAAGCACAACAAACCAAGTTAGTCACCAAATGAATAGTAAAATGAGCCGAGACAGCCAAACCAAGAAATAAGTAGCAGCTCACCACCAAATACCTCAACTAACAAACCACTAGAGCACAAGAACCGTACCACACACATCACAAAGAACATAAACCTCTAAGAAAGCCAACTAGAGTAAATGAGGCTACCTGAGAGGAAGAACTCTAACACTAGGACAAAATAATGAATATGGAAAAGAACAAGAACATAAGTAACAAACCACCATTAGTAACACAATTTGGAAAAAAACTTTAGAACTTGTAGGCCTACCTTCAGAA
>NW_021506255.1:0-254 GCF_001605985.2 Dendrobium catenatum
CTGTTAATAACTGCTCAATCTTGATCCATTCCCTTTTTATTTCCCAATAATTCTATTCATGCTTTAATACCACTCCTAGAAAATCTAACAAAATTTCATTCTTATTCTAATCGAGAGTTTTCGTAGGGGACTTTGTCTCCCTACGATGTAATTAACTACGAGGGCTTGCGCTCTTAGGAGGTTTGGAACCCCACACACCTGATTTTAAAATTGATTATAAAACTCCACTGGATTTCTTTGGGAAAAGTTAAAGA
>NW_021506256.1:0-650 GCF_001605985.2 Dendrobium catenatum
AACATGTGGAGATTCAGCCAGATCTTACTTATGTTGAGAAACCAGATAGTATTTTGGAGTTCAGTGTGAGATAACTCAGGAGAAGAGAAATACCTTTTGTTAAGGTCCTATGGAAGCATGGACTGGAGAAGAATGCTACTTGGGAGAAAGAGGCAGAAATGAGGAAGTGCTATCCTAATCTCTTTGCGTAAGGTATAATTGTTTGATTTTGTTTTTGCTCTTTTTTTTACAATTTCGTGGACGAAATTTTATTAGGAGGGGAGAATTGTAAAACCCGAAATTCGTCATTTGAGTGCGTCGCACGCATATCGATGCGCCGCGACGAACTTAAGTGAAATTTCAACTTCGTCGGAATTCGACGAAATAAATTTCGTTAGATTCGTCTCGAAATTTCGAGCGAAATGGTATAAAGAACTTATATTTAATTTCGTTCGGTTTTGGAGACATAAATTGCCGAAGAAGGTTTAAGTAACATTTATGCTAATTTCCCCTTTTTCCCTTAGAGCCCTTAAGGAAATATTAGGGAAAAAGGGCACATGCGTAATTGGCATTTTATTTTCTCTAAAATCCCTCTTAAGGGACCGAATTATTCGGTCACTGTTGTGTTCTCTCGGCCGAAAGAAGAGAAGCGGACGGGAGAGAGGGGGAGG
>NW_021506257.1:0-1194 GCF_001605985.2 Dendrobium catenatum
CAGGATTCCATTTCTCCATTCCTACTATATGGTCATTTACGAACCAGGGTCCCCCTGAAAGCACTGCCTCCATTGATTCAAGATCCTCAAAAGAACATAAAAACCAACCTTCACCAATTGTTGTAAAATGGAATTTGCCCAATTTATTCCATTGTTTTCTAATTTCCCATGCCACCACATGTGGAGGTAAATACTTGCCAAATATTTTTATTACCAAAGATTTCAGCAATCTATTAGCATTGGTAATTTCAGCTTCTTCACACAGTTTTACTGCCTTACCATCTTCTGACAACGAAACATCTTCCTCTTTGAAATTTAATTTGATGTAAGGTTTCATCAGACCATTCCTTGTATTTTGTTTAAGACTTCTCTTCTCAGGCATTACACCGGTAACCTTGTCCGCAAATGATACTCCCTTGGCAACTAAGGATGATTTGAATTGCTGGGTAATACAGCCTTCCCTACCAGCTTGAGGAGGATTATCCTTGCAGCCTCCTAAATCAGCTGAGATACATTGTCGGACTTCCTGAAGGTCCGAAATAGAATCAAGCTGAATTTGCTTACCCGTCAGAATTTCCATGCAGAGATCCGCTGTAGTGTCTTTCTCTTTGGATTCAGGAGACTTAATAGGAAAATGAATTTCTCTGTTTATCGAATTTGAGGAGTTCGCGTTTATCTTGCTGCCAGGGACAGAGATTGCACTTGAATTCCCAAAACGATTCACAAAAATTTTCAATCCTGAAGAGGAAGCCTCCTGAATTGGAGAGAAATTTTGATCTACCGCAGCTACCTATTTCCCTTTACCTTCTACAACCCTTTGGTTATCATGTTTCTCAGGCAGTCTTTCTGAAATAACAAGTTCTCCCCTTGATCGTCGAAAACGATCAATTTCGATTTGACGTTTAGTTGCTTTGTGAAGATGTCGAAGTTCTGAAGAATCTGACGATGTTAGATTAGACCGGTGGCCATCCACCGCCATGTCTTCCTTCTTCCACAAAATGTGACGGAATGACCGCGAGAGGAAAATTTAAAAAATGGTGAAAATTCTCTCTCAAGAAAACGCAGAGCTTCTCTCTTTAAAAAATCAGACATTTTTTATGGTATAAAATTTCTTTTGAAAAACAATAATGCGTAACACAGAATAAACCTAATTGGACAAAAAAGAAGATTCAATCAAACTTATTTACAAAAACC
>NW_021506258.1:0-287 GCF_001605985.2 Dendrobium catenatum
TTTGGCCTTCCAAGAGGAAGAGTTTCAAGAAATCATTAATGGACTTTTTTTTAGGGGATTTACATAAATACCATTTTATTTTATGCTATTTACATATCTGACATCTAAAATTTTAATATTATATATCTATCACTCATAGAACAAATATGAGTGCATAGCAGAAAATATTGAAGTATATAGGGTGATATGGATGATGAGAATGAAATATAGGAGTGATATATTTGATATTAAAATTTTATATGAGTGGTATGAATGTAATATTAAAATTTTAGGTGTAGATATATAAA
>NW_021506259.1:0-255 GCF_001605985.2 Dendrobium catenatum
ATAAATACTAGACCTAATTATGAGTTGTTAGACAGGAGGCACACTCAATTTTGAGCTTCCTATGAAAAGTTATGATTTTTAGAAGTTCTGGACCGTTTTGACCTATGGTCACTTAAGATGTTGAGACCTTGGTTTTAACTAAATTATGATGGTTTGATATTTTTAGGAAGTAATGGATTCTAATTGAAGTCATTGACCATTAAGTTGATTAATCAAAATTTTCTATAATTAACAGTGAATTTTAGAAATTTTACA
>NW_021506260.1:0-314 GCF_001605985.2 Dendrobium catenatum
AGGAAATTATTTGATGAATTAAGAAAAATAAATAGTGAAATGATATATATTTTTGTTTTATGGCTTACTCTAATGGGCGCCGACCCAACCTGCAAACGCTTGATGCTTTTTGCAAACATGTCAGTTTTTCGGACCCGAACCCGACCCACTTCGGGTCGGGGTCAACTCGACACGACCCGAGACCCCGACCCGAGACCGAGAAAAAAATGCTAGTTTTCAGGTCAAAAAATGGGTCAAATTCCGCTTTTCGAGTCAAAACGGGTCAATCTCGGATTTCCGGGTAAAAAACAGGTCAATTTCGAGTCAAAATGGTT
>NW_021506261.1:0-1199 GCF_001605985.2 Dendrobium catenatum
TGTGTAATTCTACTTATTCATATGTTATGTTATTCTTAAACCAGATCTAAGTTTTTTGAGACTCATCCTCATGGAAAACCAAAGTTTTTGTAATATGAAACCAAATACAAACAATGATGATATATAACATTTTCAAAATTTAATAAACTATGTATAAAAATTGCGTGGAATAAAAAACTATTTATCAAAAATATACATTTGCCTATGCATATTAAAAAGAATTTTTTAAAAAGCATATATTCCCATTTATTACACAACATTCAACCTATAAATAGAAGAGCTCAAATCTCTGCTTACCACGAACAATGAGCTTTTGCTTGAAATTTGCTTTTCCAAAACTACAAATGTTAATCAAAATTAGCCCCACTCTATTCCCATATATATCTAGCTATTATGGAAAATACCAAGTACCATTGATTGAGATGGAAACTTTGAAGGCATTAACTTGTTATCTCAATTTATTCCCTATTATTTTGTTCAATGATATTAGAGAGGCCGATGTAGGAAACATCCTTATGTTCCCATCAACATCGTATAAGATTTTTAGAAGACTCATAAACCTAAAGCTTGGGATCCCCTCATATCAGATCTTAACTTATCTAGTACACCGGAATAATGCCACATCCTCCTTGGAGATCCTCCTTAAGTTGAGAATAAAAAAGTTGTCTTATTTTATAGTAATCGCCAAAGAGAGGGGTTGCTTCATCCATGCCTTTCTAATGAGGTTTCCAATGAAGTGGTGGAATGTTCATATTCTAATAGCAGTTGGATTACGACATTAGAATTGTGAGTGCCAAATAAAATATTTTTGCAGAAGAATAGGGAGATGTACATTATGCTAAATGACATGTAAAGGTGGAGGAAAATATACCATATGATCTTGGTGATGGTTTACACACAACTAGCAATGGCAATGCTGGAGGTGGATTTTGATAAAGGAGATATTTATGGTAGACGATGAATGGCATGCCTGCTATAAAATAGCATTAAATAATTCTCTATTTACCATACCGAAATTGCCACGTGTTGATAAATCTAGAAGTTGCAATTTTTTTGCTAAAAACCTGGTCTTCCACCGTATAAAACGGTTGCCTATTTTATATATTTATTGCCACTCTATTAATATCTAATGAGCGTGATCTTAATGCATGAAAATTCAATTTAATTTTCTTATTTAATAAAATTGATAATTTTTTAGA
>NW_021506262.1:0-286 GCF_001605985.2 Dendrobium catenatum
TGAACTCTTAATGGTTCATTGGGTCAATCTATGTTGAATGGGTCAACACGGTTGACCCAAGGGGTGAGTTTGGGTTCAATCAAATTGTTATAATATTTTGAGCCTATTAAAAATGGCTCCAAGGTTTGGAAAGTCAATTTGGTCAAAAATACCTATTTTGGCCTTTAAGGGTCTGTTTGGCCAACCTAGATTGACTTGGTCAACCAGATTGACACAGGGTCTGGGTTTTGGTCCAACAAGTTTGATTTAATATTTGAAAATTGTTGGAAGAGGTTCCAAGCAATTT
>NW_021506263.1:0-315 GCF_001605985.2 Dendrobium catenatum
TGAATCATTCACCTTGTTCTTAAAGACCCACTTTGTCTCAACTACACTTTGTCCCTTAGGTATTTCTACAAGCACCCAAACATCATTCCTAACAAATTGATTCAATTCTTCTTGCATTGCTAAAATCCAAAACTCATCAGTAAGGGCTTGGTTAATGGTGGTGGGTTCAGTCATGTAGATAAAGGCAGAGTGGTTCTCCTTCTTCCTAAGTCCATGTCTAGTCTTAACTTTACTAGAAGAGTCTCCTAAGATCAAATCCTTGGAGTGACTTGTAGAGTGTCTCCAATCTCTAGGCAAAGTGTGAGAAGGTCCAAC
>NW_021506264.1:0-216 GCF_001605985.2 Dendrobium catenatum
ATGTAAAGAAGGAAAGAGGAAAGAAAATAATGCTTGAGTTTTATGCATTAAATAGCCCTTACAGGAAGAGAAAAGGGGTATTTAAAGAAAAATGGCAAGTACAACCAATTTTGAAGAAAATTAATAATCTAATATTATTTAATCAACAAATAATATAATATTTGATAAAGAATTTAATTATATTAAATAAATATAAAATTCAAATGTATATATAAA
>NW_021506265.1:0-226 GCF_001605985.2 Dendrobium catenatum
CATCTACATCACCCATAACCTTCCCATAACTATTCATCTGTTCACCAATCTCCACAGGATGTTGAGAATTTTAAACCCCCATAGCTTTCTCCTTATCTGTTAAACAACCCAGCTCATCACTTACACTAATTAAGTGTTCAAAAGTAGAAGCTGACAATTCAGCATCTCTAGCCTTCCTCCTCATACGTCGCATTCTCAAAATAGAGACAATTTGTGCAATTTCCTT
>NW_021506266.1:0-236 GCF_001605985.2 Dendrobium catenatum
ACCATGGCCGGCGGTGGTCGGAACCAATGGAGAGCATCTTCCTTCGAGCTCCCAGACCGCCCCTTCCATCACTTCGAGCAAACTCCGGTGAAAGGTTTCAGCATCCCGCTCGAAGTCATACCTCCAGCCGTCCCCAGTCGCGGCCTCTGAAGGAAACTTGCTCGCCTTCGTCCCCTGAAGCTCCCAAATAGAGAAGCTCGTTCGTTGAGGCTTTCTCTCCGGTAATTCCTTCATCC
>NW_021506267.1:0-554 GCF_001605985.2 Dendrobium catenatum
TGGACAGCGCCCTTCATGACACCATTCTGGTTGAATCTAGTTTTTTCCATTAGGTTAGGATTCTTCCTTTTCTAATGATTAGATGTGCGAGTGGAGGATAACGCTCTTCGTAGCTCCATATTAATTTAATCATATTATTTTATTGAGTTAGGATTTTCCTTTGCTTTGGATTTTAGATGTATCGGTGGTAGATAACGCCCTTCGTTGCACCATTCTACTTTTAATCCAATTTTCTTTTTTTTCCTTTAGGTTAGTTTTCTTCATTTCCTTAGGATTAGACGTGTTAGTGGGGGATAACGTCCTTTGTGGCACTATCCTAGTTTAATCTTGTTTTCTTTTCCTTTAGGTTTGGATTCTTCCTTACCTTATGATTAGTTGTCTTAGCGACGAAAAATACCCTTCGTGGCACCATCCTAGTTTAAACCAGTTTTCTTTTCCATTTGTGGCATCATTCTAGTTTAATTCAATTTTTTTTTCTTTTAGGTTAGGATTCTTCTTTTAATTAGGATTAGTTGTTCTACTAGAGAATAACACCCTTTGTAACACCATTCTAA
>NW_021506268.1:0-270 GCF_001605985.2 Dendrobium catenatum
AACCCGATCCTTCTATACGGATCAATAGGAGTCGACAAGATTTGAACTAACAAACAAATATGTGGCCTTGGCGACCATAGTATTTGTCTTAATACATCCATATTAGGCCTTCCAATTCCTACAATAATAATAATTCATTAACAAGGGCACGAAGTCTATGAAACCCGATCCTTTGTCGATAGCCCGATAGAGTTGACAAGGTTCAATCCATAAAGTGAAAATGACCCCAAACACCCCGATGATGGCCGTGTTGATTTCTTATCTCAACCG
>NW_021506269.1:0-431 GCF_001605985.2 Dendrobium catenatum
TGGACTCTACCCGCAGGCGGGGAAGCTTGTCTAAAAGAAGAGAGAATGCGTGCATGCCACCCCGGACAATTCCGGCTATTTCCTAGAATCGTTATATTTCTATGTGAGTTAGCCTTAAAATTTTATTTAATAATTACGAGTATAAGAATTTTATCCCTAAAGAGCCTAGCGGTCAGACACAAGCACATGCAAGAAAGAAACCTATGAAAAGCATGTCATTTCTACTGCGCAAATAAGATAAGTAAATCACAACACAGAAACAAAATCCCACGAAAAAGAGTGTCCATGGCAAGTGCCATACAATATTACATCACAGAGTATAGTAAGTAAAGGTGGCCAGGCTCCACCGACAACAACCCGGGAACGACGCAAATCTTAAAATAAGGCATTTTTATCTCTTCAGTCTTCTTCTTCTCTTCCTTGATTCGTCT
>NW_021506270.1:0-237 GCF_001605985.2 Dendrobium catenatum
TAAGTGTTTTTGAATAGATTGTCCAGGATGATGTGATTGTATCAATCATCCTTAATTTCCTTACCAATTTAGGCATAATTGTGCCATATTGTCCAGGCTGATCCTAGATCATCCTGGCCGATTTTCAAAAATATATAATACTTAATTGATCATGGCGGCTATTTCTGTATGCTTTTAGCATATTGTCCTGGCCGATCGCATGATCATCCAAGCCGATAGACTAATGACGGCTGCCTT
>NW_021506271.1:0-498 GCF_001605985.2 Dendrobium catenatum
ATGCCCTGAATTTAAGGATGAATGGAGAAGCTGCTGCGTGTATTTATTAAAGTTGTCATTTTTGTTCTTAAATCATGCAACCAAACATCCCTTCCCAGTTTAACTGCTACTGGTGCCCGATGTGGAGCCTCCATAACCTCAATGGCAACTTCGCCGCCAACCCTGTTGAGATCCGCGAGGTATGGGACTCTAACCTGAAGGAGGAACTCTCTCTCATCCGCTCTATTACCACCAACTGCCCCTTCGTCTCCATGGACACCAAGTTCCCCGGCGTCGCAGTTCTCCCCGTCATCACTTCTCCGACTTCATTATCCGAATTCAATTACCAGACTCTCCAACGCAACGTCAACATCCTCAAACTCATCCAACTCGGCCTCACCTTCTTTGACTCTGCAGGCCACCTCCCTTCCTTCGGCTCTCCCCCTCGCCCTTGCATTTGGCAGTTTAATTTCCGTGAGTTCGACGCAGCAAGCGACATTTGCGACCGCAGCTCGATCG
>NW_021506272.1:0-268 GCF_001605985.2 Dendrobium catenatum
AGAGAGAAGGCGAGAGAGATAGAGAGGGGGAGAGAGAGAGAGTTGGAGGGAGAGAGAGAGGGAGCGAAAGAGAGGGAGGGAGATTGAGGGAGGGAGATTGAGAGATAGGATAGGCCGATCGTTCAGCCTCTGCAGCCACCTGATTGCATTAATACAATCACCTTCTATGATGATTCCATCCAGCTCAAACATCCAATCCATGAAAACCTCACGGATTGCCATTGCTGCCAACATTTCTGCCTGCAAAACATCCCAGTGTTCTATTCTT
>NW_021506273.1:0-273 GCF_001605985.2 Dendrobium catenatum
TGGCTACCAAAGACACTTACTAAGTGTCATGTCATAGCTTAAATAGAAGATCTCAAAACGTGCTCATTAATATAAGTTGCCGAATTTATCGTCTAGGATGATATAAATATCATCCTGTACGATTAGTATAATTTAAGCCCAATTAGCCAGGACGATTTGAGACGATCAAAAGAAATTTGTTCATATCATCCCGGATGATAATATATCATCCTGGATGATTAGTATAAATCATGGAATATCATCAAGGATGATTTGATCATTCAATCAAGTCAT
>NW_021506274.1:0-487 GCF_001605985.2 Dendrobium catenatum
AGAGAGCAAGAGAGAGGGAGGGAGAGAGAGGGAAAGGGAGAGATATGAGAGAGAGAGATTGAGAGAGAGAGAGGGAGATAGAGCAGGAGAGAGAGAGAGAGAGCAAGAGAGAGATAGAAGGAGAGAGATAGAGAGAGCAAGAGAGAGGGAGAGAGAGATAGAGAGAGCAAGAAAGAGAGCGAGATAGAGAGAGAGACTGAGAGAGAGAAAGAGGAAGCAAGAGAGGGAGAGAGAGGGAGAGAGAGAGAGAGATAGAGAAAGAGAGAGCATGAGAGAATAAGATGGCTTGAGAGAGCGAGAGAGAGAGAGAGAGAGAAGGGGGGCGAGCAAGAAAGAGCGAGAGATAGAGATAGAGAGAGAGAGAGCAAAAAGAGAGAGATAGGGAGAGAGCAAGAAGAGTGAGAGAGAGGGAGAGAGATAGAGGGAGCGAGGGAGAGGAAGCGATAAAGAGAGAGAGAGAGCTAGAGAGAGGGAAGGAGAGAGAAAG
>NW_021506275.1:0-292 GCF_001605985.2 Dendrobium catenatum
ACGAAGGAAGCCATGGCACTGCTGCCAAGAAAAGAAAATGAAAAGTTAGACATCAGAATGAAAATTAGGAAAGAAGGAATGAGAATGGATTTGATAGGATAGATAGGAATAGATAAAGGGCGGAATAGCCTGTAAAGCTGGAAAGAGGTAGAGCAGGGAGAAATCCTAGCTAAGGGAAAGGAACCCTAACTAAGGAGAGACCCTAACTAAGAGAAGGACGGACCTAATCTAAGGAGTACCAATCCCGGAGTACATACAAGAAAAGATAATATATGATCCAAAGATGGAGAGA
>NW_021506276.1:0-434 GCF_001605985.2 Dendrobium catenatum
CATAGGTGGTCGTTTTGTCTCGATGAATGCGTCGAAACGAGCTCTCGGAGTTTTAGGGTTTAGAAAGATTATACCTTGGCGGTCGTCGGGCACGGATCGAGGGAAGGAGCAAACAATCATAATTATTCACTTAATTATAATTAATTATAAATAATTAATTAACTAATTATAATTAATTATAAATAATTAATTATAATTTAAATTATTTAATTATAAATAATTACTCATAATTATTTAAATAACTATAATTAATAACTGATTAATATTAATTGATTAATTAAGATTAATTTAGTATAACTATAATTAATCAATAATTAATTATAATTGATAATTATAATTAATTAATAATAAATTATAATTAATAACTAATTAATATTAATTAACAACTAATTAATATTAATTAACCAATAATAATAAAAAAAAATCCCTCTTCT
>NW_021506277.1:0-229 GCF_001605985.2 Dendrobium catenatum
TCATTGTAATATCTTCAAAGTGATATCAATATTAGTTTTTGTGTTTTGATTTGAACTTATTTTCGAAATGTTTGTTAGTCTTTATGAAAATCATCAGATTTTTTAATCTTAATTGTGATATATCCTGAATTGTAAGATTAAAATTAAATTCATTAGAAAATCTAATTATTCTACGTTTAAGTTTTGGTTATTACTTGATATTATTAGAATTTTCAATTTCATGTCTCTC
>NW_021506278.1:0-288 GCF_001605985.2 Dendrobium catenatum
GAGTAGACAGAGCTGCCAACGATTAGGCCATATTTGGGCAAGTTGAATTCGGCCTTTTACACCCATGCATGCTTCATACTTAAGCTGGGATAAGTGTTCCCAATGCTGAATCTGCTAAAGTTGGCATATTCAAAATCATCCTTTGTGGTTGCAGATTTAAATTCTATGAGCATTTGTAATTACTCGAGACTCATCCTCTCAACTGAAACTTTGATTCTCCAGTGAATTAGGAGAATCTTGTGGATTATGATAATAAGAACTCGTCGAGCCAAATTGGTCTTCATTCTT
>NW_021506279.1:0-483 GCF_001605985.2 Dendrobium catenatum
CCATCATTATGCAAAACACATCGTCCTGGACGATTTTATATCGGCCAGGATGATAGGCTCAAAACATAAAGGATCTGCCACCAGATTTATTTAGAAATAACCTATTTTTGGATATTAGCCTGGTGGATTGGCCTAGACTATAAAATATCGGCCTGGCCGATCTAGAGCAATTTTCCTTAAATAAATCTGGCGAGTAAGGAAAGCAATTAATGGTAATTTGCATGATCACATCGGCCGGGCCGATTGAAAGATCGTCCTGGCCGATTGGACATCGTCTAGCTTCATTTCAGGGCGATGTTCAGGACGATTTTTCTCATATTTGAACTAATCGGCCAGGACGATATGCTAATCGGCCTGGACAATAAACATATCATCCTGGACAATTGTTGACCTCATTTTTTTTATGAGGTCACTTGGACTAATCTTGACTTTAAATCTATTTAATGTCCAAATCAATTTAAATCCTAGGATCCTCCTAGAATC
>NW_021506280.1:0-1412 GCF_001605985.2 Dendrobium catenatum
AAACTAGGGTTGTCGGAGGAGCTTTGTGTTGCAATCCACGACCCCGAGTTTGAGATTTTGATGATAACAAATAATGTCGCCTGAACTACTATTCATTGAATATATTTGGTTTATGCTATTGTCTGTGAGTACTAACATTTCATGAAGATCACTAGTTACTCATGACAACAGGAAGACTCAAGACTGGGTAGAGTTGGAGTGTGAGTCTGTAACATTGTAATTTTTTTTTCTTTTCTTGAGTCTGGCCACAAACTGTATGTAAGTCTGAGCAACCATGCAAACACATAGGGGGAGAGGGTTTTAAAAGAAAAATGTAGATTTTTTTTTCTGTTGATCGTACTATACGAATTTATATTGTACTATAAGATCTGATCTGGTTGAATCGTTTTTCTGTGAACAGGTCGTACTATACGATGTGTTACTAATCAAAAATCCTAGTCGCCTGATTAGTTTAAGTAAGTTTATTAGCCATTTGTACTGTACGAATTAATTTGTACTATACGATTTATTTTGAATACTTACTTAAATTAACCCGAGATTAGCAGAATAAATCAAGGTTTTAATCACTTATTGGTACTCGTATTGTACGAAAACTTTCGAACTATACGATGAGCAGAGACGAGTTTTGATCGTCCCGGACTTCGTCCTGGATGATCTCTTGCTTTTCCCTAATCATATTGTACGATATATATCGTACCACATGATGTACAGAGACGAGTTTTGGTCGTCCCTGACTTCGTCCTGGATGATGCCTTGATTTTGACTATTCGTATTGTACGAAGTAGGTCATACCCGACGATGTACAAAGATGAGTTTTGATCATCCCACCTATCGTTCTGTACGAATAGAAGAGTTGATGATCATACCGTACGATTATAAATTGTACCGTACAATTATAAATCGTACCGTAGGACTATATTTATAAGTTTCTGAACTGTTTGTAAACCTTCGTACTAGGACGAAGCCTGTTATACAAATCGTACTGTACAATGATAAATCGTACTGTACGATAGTAACGACTACTTTGAAAACTTCAGGGTTTTTTTAGCCCGTTTTTAAGTATCAAAATAGTTATGTTTTGATAGAGTAATAGAGAGAGGGGGACGTGGTTAGAGAGGGAATCCTTGGGAGAGAGCTCTTGAGAAGATTTTAGGGTTTGAGAGAGGAAGGAGAGGGTGAGCTTGGTAAGGGAGAAGTAGTGAGAGGGAGATCACATAGTTGCTCCGTTCCTGCTACACTTTATTCCTCCTGTGGCCCGTGAAGATCTTATGGGAGGCTTTCTGAGGGGAAGACTCTTCTACGTCCATATTCTCAAAGGTTCTCTTCCTTCTTCAGGAGGAAGAAAAATGAGAATGTACGCTGCCGTCGCCATAAGGGTGAGAAAAGCGCTTGGCACTCCGCCACGCCGGGTT
>NW_021506281.1:0-287 GCF_001605985.2 Dendrobium catenatum
TCAAGTAAAGTCATATGATTTGAATCAATCATTTAATGATCTTTAGTCAAAATTTCATGCTCTTTTTGTAGATTCAAGAACTCTAATTCAAGATAGCATGTGTTTTCTTTAATTTCCTATATGATGCATGAATCTTTTCAGAAACTTCAAGGAGTTGATCGTAGGAAAGTTCACATACCTCTTCTTGATCAAGATTGTCATTCGCCATCAAGCATAATTTCGATGTCTCATCTTTTGGTTCTGTCTCCTATGAGTCCGATGCAGAATCCGCCCAAAATGCTTTTTGA
>NW_021506282.1:0-1121 GCF_001605985.2 Dendrobium catenatum
ATGTATATATTTCTTTAGAAAATTTTATCTCAAACATGTCCTATTAACATAATAATCTAATATAAATGAGCTTTCTATAATGAAATATTGAACTATTAATTGATCTAATACACTAATTCACCTACAACCCTACATATCAAAGCTCTAACAAGTTGATCTTTGATAGAGAGATGAAGCCTATAGATTATGCAGAAATAGTCTTTAAACAAAGACATGGTCTTGTGTGAATCTTCAAAAAGCTTAATACAATCTTAGCACAGGCACGACACAAAATGGTCTGGATCAGATTTGAACTAAGAACAACACCAAAGCATAGGTTGAAATCAATAATACACATTAGTTTG
Source organism: Dendrobium catenatum (assembly GCF_001605985.2). NCBI lineage: Eukaryota > Viridiplantae > Streptophyta > Magnoliopsida > Asparagales > Orchidaceae > Dendrobium > Dendrobium catenatum. The sequence continues at coordinate 345 of NW_021506282.1, forward strand.
ATAAAGCAATGGTGTTTAGAAGAGCAAGTGTCTCCAATTTAATATAAATGAGCCTTATATAATAGAATATTGAACTAATAATTGATCTAATACACTAATTCACTTACAACCCTACATATCAAAGCTATAACAACTAACAAGTTGATCTTGATAGAGAAATGAAGCCTGCAGATTATGCAGAAATAGTCTTTAAGCAAAGACATGATCCTGTGTGAATCTTAAAAAAGCTTAATACAATCTTAGCGTAGGCTCTACACCAAATGGTCTATATAAGATTTGAACTAAGAACAACACCAAAGCATAGGCTGAAATCAATTATACACATTTGTTTGAAAAAGTAATGGTGTTCAGAAGAGCGAGCTTCTCCACTACTAGTCGAACCAACGTTAATCTCGACATCTAAGCCCTTTCTCTCTTCCAAAGAGGAAAGTAAAACATTATCGACCTTTGGGGCCGGAGAAGTCTCCGCCGAAGGGAAGGAAGAAAAAAAAAAGCATAAGAATAATGGAAGGGAGAGGAAGAAGAAGGGTAAAATAGAGAAGAAGAAAAAGAAGAATATAGAGAAAAGGAAGGAAAAAATAGAGAAGAAAATGGGAAGAAACGAAAAAACAAAGAAGCCGGGGAAAAGGATGAAAAACAAAATAAATAAGAAGAGAAAGAATTACTTTAAGAACAGGAAAAAATGCAGAACTAATATTCTTAATCAAATTCATCACTTAGTTTTCACCAAAAAAGTATATTAGAATATAGAAAAAAAACTATAATTATAGAACTTAG
>NW_021506283.1:0-251 GCF_001605985.2 Dendrobium catenatum
TTTCTAGAGGTCGGGGTATTTATTTGAATTTTCTAAATTTCCTACTAAATAGCCTTTTTCATTGTTTTGCTCCAAATCAGCTCCAAACTGATTGGAATCACTCCCAAAGATCAGGAATGACCAGAGAAATTGTTCCCAATTGTTTGGAGGAGATTTGGGATTTTTAATAATTTTTAGTGAATTATTAGGGGCAAAATAGTAAATTCCACCTATCGTCAAATTAGGGGTCAACCTGAGGTCCAACTAGGGAG
>NW_021506284.1:0-309 GCF_001605985.2 Dendrobium catenatum
TAATCAAGCTACTTTTAGATTCTATATCATGATATATGGTCATTTGAGGGTGTTGGCATAATCATTTGAGGTATTGAACTTTTTTCTATGAGTGCCGCAAATATAGATGTCATATGTTATTATCTAGAATAACTCTGCCTAGAGAATTTATAACCATTGCGTCGCTGAACTGCTAAGATAATCTATTTGCTTCTATTGTTTAAGAATAGAAGTGATGCAGTATCCACGTAATAGTTATTGATTGTTTTCAAATTTCATTGTGTTAAACGTGTCTATAAGTAGAATTATAACTAAAACATCATTATTGTT
>NW_021506285.1:0-246 GCF_001605985.2 Dendrobium catenatum
CCATTATCATTGGCTGCTTGTTACAGCTGTCAGGCGTTAGCCGCCACTACCACCATTGGCTGCTCATCGCTCTTATCGTTGGCCACCACCATATGTCATTGTCGATCACCACAACCAGTACCATTAGTCATCACCACTGTCACTAGCTAGCCGCTTTCTTCAACCCTATCACTGCCATGACTAGCCATTATTTTTATTTTAAATTAAACATAAAAAAAAAAATCTTATACATATTTAGTTCACATT
>NW_021506286.1:0-264 GCF_001605985.2 Dendrobium catenatum
AATCATATATTTAACATTTTATTATGTATAATGTCTAAAATAAATATTTAATTATAAAAATATATAATTTTTGATTAATTTATGTTCGTCATTTTTTCGCAATTAACCATCTTAATCATCTCAGACATGATGGACAGGACCTTTGAAAAGATTTCCATACAAATTTCTTCATCAAATTTCAAAATCATGATAACATGTCTGGACTTTGACCAGGATTATCTCCTCTTACTTTTATTTAATTATTTTTAGTATAAATTGTGGTCA
>NW_021506287.1:0-287 GCF_001605985.2 Dendrobium catenatum
TATAAATGCATAAAAATAATAATAATAATAATAAAAAAACAAAAAAAAAAACAAAAACAAAAAATCTTTAGGGCTGCTCCTGATCACCACACCAATAGTCAAGCATAACATTGGCCGTTCATCGCACTGTACAATTTATATCATAATGTACAATATATCACAATCTACAAACATCCACCAGTTGGCAGATTTCAGCTCTGTTGATCGTACTGTATGATAATCTTCACGCTAATGACCTACCGTATTGTATGATTCCTCTTCTTCGTACAATACGATCCACGTCAGCA
>NW_021506288.1:0-207 GCF_001605985.2 Dendrobium catenatum
CGAAACTCAAGCTGGAAAAACTGTCAAGCTTGAAATCCTGTTCGAGCTTGACTCGCGAGCTTGATAAACTCAACTCGTCAAGCCTGAGACGGCTCACGGCTCGGCTTGACTCGGTTGCACCCCTACTCAAAATAATTATAAATTAAAATGAGATTTGAATTACTTATAATTATTAGAAGAAGTATTCGAACAAAATTGATGGCATAA
>NW_021506289.1:0-213 GCF_001605985.2 Dendrobium catenatum
ATTGATTGACTATTGAATACTGGAACACAAGTGGAACCAGGTTGAACGTTGGTTGGAGATTGACTTGACCTGTACAGGATGGTGGGCCGACGGACTTTCCTTTAAATATAGATTCTACAACAGCAATATAGATGGGAGTCATAAGGGGTTTATAGATATGTCGACGGGCGGCCGACGGGTAATAGAGTGACGACTCTTTTTATAGAAACCAAC
>NW_021506290.1:0-258 GCF_001605985.2 Dendrobium catenatum
CCGACTTTATCGTCCCGGCCGATCTGGACATCGGCCTAGCCGATCAGTACAAATCAAAGAAGATCGGCCAGAGCATCGCCCTGGGAACAGTCCTGGACGATTGAAATTTAGCTTGATCGTCCCGGACGATCATACGATCGTCCTGGCCGATTAGTTCAAATCAGATGCAAATCGTCCTAAGCATTGCCCTGTTTATGACCTAGCCGATATTTATCGTCCTGAAGCAACTCAAGGATTTTGAATGTATCGTCCTGGCCG
>NW_021506291.1:0-236 GCF_001605985.2 Dendrobium catenatum
AGTAGTAAAAATCTTAATTACAAAACCTATTAAAATAATATTTTAAAAAAATGTGTAGATAATACAAAAGATCATATTTGGAATGTATATTGTTTCGAATTACATCAGAATATCACCATAAGAGCCCATAATCATAAAGAATCAGATGAGAAAATTAGAAATCAAACTGGATAATTAGATACTCAAGGCAATGATAAAAACATGATAATGGACATAAATGCATGATGAACAGGTGA
>NW_021506292.1:0-317 GCF_001605985.2 Dendrobium catenatum
AGTAAAAATAAATAAACAAACACATCAACATTTTACAGCCAGCATGCAATAAAACTCGAGAAAAAGCCCGTCACAGTGCAATAAGAAAATAAACACCGACCTAACCTAAATCTAGAGTTGGTTGTCCTAAAAAACAATTCTAAGTGTTTGGAACAGGTTGTATGGTTTTGATATGTCCTATATAGGTTAATTATTGACTAAAGTTTTCTAATTGATTTAATTTTAATTTAAAGATATTCACTAATTCTAGAGTGAGGTGTCATTAAGTTTTCTATGTTACATGTTTGTACCCTAAAGTGTACATGCATCCTAAGTCT
>NW_021506293.1:0-232 GCF_001605985.2 Dendrobium catenatum
TCTTTAATAAGCATCCACATGCGATAATCAATCGATTATAAAAAAGTAGACATGCGAGTTTTTCAAAAATCAAAAGGAAGATTATCAAAAAAAGGTGATCGTGTAATAGAATATCCATCCGTTGCATTACGATTCCCAAAGTTAGCAATTGATCAAAATTCAAAAAGTTTTTAAATTTAATTTTATGAATGCAGCTCTGATACCACTTGAAAGTTTGTTAGGGATGTTAAGC
>NW_021506294.1:0-403 GCF_001605985.2 Dendrobium catenatum
GGAGATTCTGTACGAATCTCATCATTCAGGCTACACTGTACATCCAGGAAGTAGTAAGTTGTACGCTGACATGAAGCTTTTGTTCTGGTGGCCTGGAATGAAGAAGGATGTGGCAGAGTTTGTGTCGAGATGCGAGGCCTGTCAGTTGGTGAAGGTTGAGCCTCAGCGACCAAGTGGACTGTTGCAGTCGTTGCCTATCCCTGAGTGGAAGTGGGAGGAGGTAATGATAGAATTTGCGATGGGTTTTCCTTGATCTAGACAGGGGCACGACGCCATTTGGGTGGTTGTAGATCGACTGACGAAGTCCGCCCATTTTCTTCCGATCAGACAGACCGATCCGGTGGATCGCTTTGCACAGATAGATATGAAGGAAATAGTCAGATTGCACGGTGTGCCTCGAGTG
>NW_021506295.1:0-261 GCF_001605985.2 Dendrobium catenatum
TACAAGAACATAAAACAGGTTGTATATATATATATATATACCTGCACACTTATTGGTGCTTCCATTCCTTGGCCTTCGAAATAGTCTAGAACCATACAAAAGAAAACAAAGAAAATATTATCATTACAAATCAATAGCAGATGGTCTTTAATAACTCCAAAGACAATTCCAATAAATAAAAACAATTAAGTTGGAACGACATATGGATAAGGTTGAATATTGAAAAGGAAAAGGCTAAATTTAAAAAAAAAAAACTCTTAT
>NW_021506296.1:0-2988 GCF_001605985.2 Dendrobium catenatum
ACCCTTCCTTTAGGAGGCCTTGGATTTTGATTTTGTTAGCAAATGTACATCATTTAGTTGCTATTACATGTAGGTTTACATATTAACATGTTGTTTGGCCTGTTGACCTACGTCTGTCAGGAGACCACCTTTTTGTGGTCTGGCAGTTGACCTCCTTTTTTTGTTTGTGTCCTTGGCAGTTCTGAGTACTCTCGGGTTTCTTCTCTCTTTTTCTATCTTTTTTTCAGTAGATTTAAGACCGTTGTCTGTGAAATAGCTTTTGTCTGGTATTAGGATCATTTAGTATGTGCGAATGACTTTTAGGCCTTCTGAAGGTATCGTACTGGGCAAACACTGGTTTAGATAGATAATGGGTCAGGTTTTTTGTTTCTTAGTCCCAGTGTAATCTGGAAGATCTTGGTGGTGTATGGTGTCTGGTCCTTGTGAGATTAGGGGAACTTTCTCCGGTCTTGGGTTCTTATAGCAGGACGTCAGGTTCTTTTCAGCAGGACTCGGGTTCTTCAGCAGGTTTTGGACTTACGTTGGGCCTTGAACAAGACGTCGGGTCTTGGCAAGGAAGTAGGGGACTGAGTGTTCAGGCCTTTTGAACAAGGACGTGGTCTTTGGCAGGATGTAGGGACTTAATTGGGCCTTTGAAATAAGATCGTCGGGTCTTGCAGGACGCCTGGGGATGAACGTCGCTGGCCTTAAGGTGGTGGTCCGGCGAGGTTTTGTGAGTGTCGCGATTTGTTCCTCAGGTTGGTCCGGCTCGGTCTTTCGACAGATTCCTGCGGTGGTTCCGTGTCGGTGGTCGGCGAAACCCCTGATTCTGCCGTGGTTCCGGCGGCTGTCGAGGAGGAACTCCTTCCTTCTCTTCTCTTCTTCTCTCTCTTGCTTGAGTCCCCCTCTTATGAGAATGATTGTTTGGGCTCTATTTATTAGAATTTCCTTTGGAGTGGCATGGACCCGTATAAATAGGCATGATTGATCAGGGTTGCGTTATTTAGTTTGGGAGTGGTCCAAATATGGTACGGCCGAATTGATCCTATGATTCATTATCACCGTTTCATTAGCGTACATTTGAGGGCCTAGTGATGTCCAGAATCTTTGATTCTTGGTCTCGTTGGATTCCGTCTCGTCGAGCTCCTTCGATTCGAGATTCACTTTATCTTCGTCAAATCGGAGTTCCGTTTTCCTGTAACTCAAATAGTGGTTTGTTACTACAATCGAGTCGCTTCGGTTGTTCCATGATTTGGGATCCATTTGTGGACTCGAGATTGGTGTATCTTTGATCTTTGGTGTCGTTTTGCAGTTCTGTTTATTTCCTACGCTCAGTTTGGCACTATCTTTTAAAGTTTAAGCTTTGCTGAAATCGAGTTTTGGTGTTTGTGCTCTCGTATTAATTTTTTGAAGTTTTTCCAACTTAGCTTTCGCCTCGAGATTCGTGCCTTCGATTTAAGCTAAATTTTGGATTCGCTTCGTATCACCTCTTATTATATTATATACTTTTATCTTACTAACTTTATTTATTATATATATTATATATATATTTATTAATTATATTCTATTATTATATTTATATATAAAAATACTTATACTTTATATCGCGCGCGCGCTCACGCGTATGTTCTCGTGCAGTGATATCATCACTTATTCTGTTCTTACTAGTAATTTTGGATTCATTATATTGTTCTTCCTCTGATTAGTCGCTTTAATTGACGTTTGAATTGGAACTCAGTTGCTCCGGTGATAGGCCACTAATAGTATTTTTATATATTTTAATTATAAATATTTCTACCACCCTCACCTCTCTGCTCATTTCGTATGGCTTAACCGGGTAGGAAAAGGAAGAGAGTAAGAGAAGGGGGGAGGAAGAGGAGATAAAAGAAGAGAGGAAAATCTCTGAGGCTTTTTTGTCCATCGCTTCTATTATAAAAATTGTTCTTATTTTTTGTCCATCGCTCATGCTTTTATCCTCTTTTTTATGATTATGATTTCTATGGATTTTCTCTCTCTTAAATTTACTAAAAATGCATCATCTCTTAATTTTGCTAGCTTTCACAGCGTAACTTTTGCTATATTATAGATGATCATTATGAATAATATGATATGATTTTATTATATTTTTATCGGTTAAAAACATGTCTATGAATGTTTTTGTGAAATGAGTATATAAAAGGAATACCGAAATTGGGTTGAAAGTGATGTATTGTAATTTGATATGATAATATTGAATGTAACATGTGTTGAAATGATTGATAGGATTAATATGTGTTAGAGTGTGATGTTGATATGACTGAAAATATATATTGATTGATATCAAATATATGAAATGATAACTCTAATATGATAACCTCAAGATTCACTGATTTACTAGGAGAGTCATAAGGAATTTGAGACTAATTGAAAGTTATAAGGAGTTGGGACGACTAATCCATATGATTCAAAGGGAGTTCTAAGGAGCATACTGATTAGGAGTCATAGGGGGCGACTGATCGGGAGTCATAAGGGCAAAAGCAAGATCAAGATACCCTCAATTGAATATCCAAAACAGAGATAATGATCACTGATATTGATACTAATTATTGAATACTAATACTGATTACATGTATTGATTATTGAATACATATACTAATTATTGTATATTGATATAGCACAAGAGACTCATTTATGTTACAAATTATCGTTATTGCTTGTTGTTACTAAATACAGATATTGATACTATTGTTATAATTGATGGACTGACGTAGAGGATTGAATGATATGATTGAATTATAAAGATAGAATGATATGATTGAATTATAAAAATAGAATGATTGATTGATTGATAGAACGAGATGGGATGATGTGAATCCAGGAATCTAATCTTATGAAATTAATAGAAGTTCTATAAAGTATTGATAATACAACCTCTAGCTTTGCTAAATTGACGATTCAATGGAAATCTTAGAAGTTAACAACGTTTAGGCAATAAAATTCAGCAAAGTTTACAAGTTCAATAAAATAACG
>NW_021506297.1:0-325 GCF_001605985.2 Dendrobium catenatum
TCACAAACCCTAATCCTAATACCTCCATAGCTGCCGGCCACCTTCTTTACCCCATTGGCTCCCACAATTTCATCTTGTATTCAAAACCTTCCTATTTTATACATCTTAATTTGGTAACGAATTCGAATTCAAAATTCAAATTAATTTGAATTTGAATTTGTTTCTTAAATTATAATTCTTATTTTAGGAAAGTTATTTAAATTAGGTCCAATTAAATTTCTAATTGAATTTGATTTTAATTAATCTTCCTCAATTTCAGATTCCAATCAAGTCCCACTTTAATTCTCTTTCCCTAAACCCTCTCCTCTCTCTACCCCCCGCCCCC
>NW_021506298.1:0-221 GCF_001605985.2 Dendrobium catenatum
TGTATAATATATATTTTTAATTTGATTGCATATTGAATAAATTAATTTATATAATAATAATGACGCTTGATGATGATGGTTACTGGCTTAATAATATTTTTTTAAAAAAATTGAAATGCTTTAAGTGATTTTAAAAATATTTTAAAATGAGAAATATATTAAATAAAATAACTCAAACAGTCTCTGAATAAATATATATATTCTCACTTACTCTCGTCATT
>NW_021506299.1:0-504 GCF_001605985.2 Dendrobium catenatum
GCGGGTATTTTGTTCTTGAGTGATGTCATTCTGGATTGCTACCCGGAGTGACGGTAGCTCAATCTCCAATGGTAATACGGCTTCAACTCCGAATACCAAAGAGTAAGGAGTGGCTTTGATTGGTGTTTTGTAGGTTGTACGGTATGCCCATAGTGCCTCTGCCATTTTCGTATGCCACTCTCTTTTGTTCTTGGTAAGGATCTTCTTCAACAATTTCACCAGCGTCTTGTTGAAGGCCTCTGCCAATCCATTTCCCCTTGGATTGTATATGGACGAATATCGCCAATCGATTTTGTGCCGATCAACGAACTTATAAATTTTTGTACTCTTGAATGCAGTACCGTTGTCTGAGATTATGCGGCATGGTACACCAAATCTATAAACAACATTGTGGGTAAAGAAATTAATCACATGCTCCGATGTGACCTCTCTGAATGGAGCCGCTTCTGTCCACTTGGAAAAGTAATCCGTCTTTGCCAGAATGAAACGGTGTCCCGCTGATGA
>NW_021506300.1:0-495 GCF_001605985.2 Dendrobium catenatum
GTGTCGGAGGTCGCCGAGCTATCTTTTTGAGTTTCTTGCTGGATATTAATCTCTTCACTGCATAAGAGGGAGTAAAGAGTGTCAAGATCAATGGATTGAAGAGATGTACGTATTGCCGTTTTGAAGGAGTTGTATGTGGACGGTAATCCATTCAAAATGTACAGGATAATATCCTCGGTGTCGAGTTGTGAACCGGAGACCGCAATGTTATCCACGAGATTCTTGATCTGCATAAGATATTGTTGCATGGACGAATTTCACATTTGAATGTGGTGTAACTCGTTCTTAAGTTGAATGACTCGAGAACGATTTGTGGGTTGCATTCGTTTTTCAAGAATCTGCCACACCTCCTGAGCAGTCGAGGAGGAGAGTACATAGGGAAGGACGGCAGCGGAGATGGTCGAGAACAGGGCGGAGATTAAATTTCGGTCGATTAATCTCCATTTGTTGTAATCGGGTATGCTGTGGTCTGTCGGACAAGGAGATTCGCCCGTG
>NW_021506301.1:0-423 GCF_001605985.2 Dendrobium catenatum
TCCACGGACAAGAAACTCTAGACGAAGAACAAGCAGACCGATCCTTGAAGCAACCCTTGTGAATCCCCTCACAAGATCCTCTCTCTCTCCCTCTCTCTCTTTCTCTCCTCAAGGTCTTCTCAGGTCAAGGCAGCAGCCAAAGGTCTCCCAAAATGTTGAGCATGAACTCTTAAATAGAAGAGCTTCAAAAGAGCTCATTAATTTCAAGTTGCCGACTTTATCGTCCAGGCCGATATGGAGATCGACCTGGCCGATCAGTACAAAACTCAGAAGATCGGACAGAGCATCACCCTGGATGCAAGACTGGACGATTGAAAATTGGCTTGATCGTCCAGGCTGATCTCACTATCGTCCTGGCCGATCAGTTCAAATCATGGAAAAATCATCCTGGATACGAGCTGGCCGATATTTATCATCCTGAAG
>NW_021506302.1:0-208 GCF_001605985.2 Dendrobium catenatum
TCATCTAAAGTGTGTGAGAAAGGTCGTGCAGCTGGGATAGATCCTAAAGTGGGTTATTAGTTGAAGTTGTCTAAAAGTCTGGGTTTGTTAAGGCTTAAAAGGGGATTTAGATTAAAATTTAAGTATTAGTAGATTAAGAATTTTAATTAAACATATTTTAAAAATTAATTTATTACTACCTTTGTTTCACACCGAGGCCGTGAAATTT
>NW_021506303.1:0-200 GCF_001605985.2 Dendrobium catenatum
TTTCAATCTCTCAAAATTTTTTGGCCAAAATTGTGAAGCATAAAACTTATAAGAACTTCTTTTATTTAAATTGAAAAATAATCAGATTGACGAATTTTTATCAAAATAAATCTCAAAATTATCAAATTTAGTTTAAAATAAATATAACAAATAATATTAAATTTATCTCAAATAAAATTAATTTTAAAAAATTTATTCTA
>NW_021506304.1:0-1003 GCF_001605985.2 Dendrobium catenatum
TATATAAAATTTTATTATCAATATGTGAATTAAAAAAATAGTGGCATCAAAGAGAAATAAATGGTAAAAAGATTGAACCTTTGTTGCTATCTGAGAAGAGAGAATATTACGTTCAGACTTTGAACGTATTCGTACATCAATCAAGAGCTGCCACGTAACCCAATACATTGTGCATTGGGCGACATGGCGGCTCCTAATTGGCGTCATGATGTGTTCATGCCCGCTCATAATAATTTTTCAAGGGGTAAACAATCGTCATGCAATTAGGAGAAACAATAAAGCATTAAAATATGGATGAATTCAATAGAGCTTCTATAGAGGAAAATGTAAAATAGTATGGATTAAGCTAAAAAGTGGGTTTAAATGAATTAAACAGAAAACAAATAGATAACTTGTCAAAAAAGCAAACAAGAGCAATAATAAATGCAACGTCAAAGAATAATGCTACGATCAAGTTTAAACCTTGATTGGTACGTAAAATAAGAGAAAATCCAATAGTGTTGGAACTAGGCAAACTCCTTAGTTGCTGCATTCGTCAAAAGGGAGAGGAGCGGAGATAGTCGCTCTCACATGCACTTGGGTCTTTGCGTTCGGTGAGAGGGAGAATAGTAGGAACAGTTCCTCTCTTGCAAATGAAACTACTATATAAGAACATATATGTGAAGGTGAAGATTTAATGGCAAAGCGTGGGATCCGAAGAGGAGCAAATTAAATATAGTGGAAGTCAAATAGTCCCTAATGGCCAATATGAATTGAATGCACACTGGTAATAGAGAATATGAAGTATTGAATATAGGAATAGCAAAACAAGAAAGAATATTTAATGAGTATTATTTAAGGTCATAAAAAAAAGGAAGGGAATATAATGTGTAGGATAAAATAGAGAAATATGAATAGATATTTAATAAATATTATGAAGACTGAGAGGTAATAGGGAATTCAAAAGATTTATTCATTTATTTTCTTTAATAAAAATATTTATATATTAATTATTTTTAAATTA
>NW_021506305.1:0-702 GCF_001605985.2 Dendrobium catenatum
TTTTAAATTAATCATACTGTGCAAACCTATATCGTACAGTATGAATATTGACATCTTAATTAAAAATATAGTGTTTTTTAAGCCTTATACTTAAGCTACTTAAACTAGTCTCTAGTAAGACTTTTGGCTATTGAAGGAACTATAATGGAGAATTCTTGAGAGAGTTCCTAAGCTTGGAATGGATGAAGGTGAGGTTGTGTGTTAGGGAGAAGGTGTGTGATTGGTTTTCAAAAGATTTCTATAAGAATGCTTGCACCTTACTTTCTCTAGTAGCCTTAGTGAGTCCTTGTAGTTGCTTTCAGGAGAGAAGCCTCAAGGTCAAGGGTCGTGGGTACTTCACCTTCACTAGGAAGGTGAAAAGGATTGAAGGTTCTATTCCATCACTAAGAGGGTGAGAAAGGATTGAAGGTTCTCTACAATCACCAGGAGAGTGAGAAAAGATTTCAAAGGTTCGTTGTCATCATCAGGAGGGTGGTATAACTTTAGGTTCTTCGCCCCACTATGTTTGGTGGAAGTGATTTCAAAGGGCTTCATAACCTTATTGTTGGGGCTAAAGGAGAGTCATTGTAGTGTTAGTACAATACTAGGAGAGGACTCCGGGATGTGGACATAATTCATGTCGACTGAAACACCATAAATTTTTTGCTGTGATCTATATAGTTTTTTTCTTTTTTGTTATTTTGTTTTTTTCACCTTAATTTT
>NW_021506306.1:0-362 GCF_001605985.2 Dendrobium catenatum
TACTTACCTAATCACCTTTTTTTTTATTTTTTTAATATTTAGGTCAATGAAAACAAACTCATATACACATCGCAAATACAAATACTCGAACTCAATACCACTTAGTTGATAGTCTAAGCACTCAACTGACAGTCTAAGATGAGCTGTGTGTGCTCACCTTAATTTATTAGTAAAAATCTTTGGCCACTAATTAATAAGTCTTAGATTTGGGTTTTACATATGTGATATATATGTGAGTTTGTCTTAATCAGTCTAAGATTTTCATTGGGATGGCTTTTTTACTCTTTCTTAATATAATTTTTTAGTATAAAAGTTTTAATATTTGTATTAGAAAGTGCTTTAAGAAGCAGTTAGAAGCCATC
>NW_021506307.1:0-1560 GCF_001605985.2 Dendrobium catenatum
CCGCGACGCACTTCCTCTCACCACGCTAACAAAAGTGTATATAGGTGGTCATTTTATCGCGCTGCAAGCTTTGAGGTGGGCTCTCAAAGTTCTAAGGTTAAGGGATACCATGGTGACCAGCGAGGGTGTTGGAATATAGATCATGGTGAGAGAAGAGTGATTTTTTTAACATTAATTATAACTAATAAAAATTAGTTTAATTATCTTAAATTAATTATGCTTATTTTATAATTAATGAATTTATAATTTAATTAAAGTGAAATCCCAACCCCCTATAATCCATTGATTATAATTAAATTAAATAATTTTTATGTAGTGGGATAAATTTACCCTTTATTAATAATATATAAGTATTGTATCATTCAATTCACTTACTATTTCTGCAATTTTTTTTCAGATTTCATTACCCATTAACTTCAATATATAATTAATATTTAAATTTTATTTAGAATAAATAAATCTAAACTTATCGATAATATAATAATTTAACACTGCATTTTATAGACGTAATAATAATTCCAACATATAATTAAATTAAACAGCGTTAACTTCGAGACATGACACAACATAAATGTAAAAATCACCTAATAATTAAATTATTTCTTTAACAAAATGTAGAAACTTCTATATTAATAATAAAGAAATAAATAAATATAATTTGAAATTAATTTTAAATTTTAAAATAAATCAAAACCTCTCTCTCCCTACCTTCTCTCCCCTACTAAATAATTTCACACCGAACAAGTGCGATATTAATCTAACTAGTTGTTCATTAGAGGACCAACGAAGATTATTATGAATAGAACCTTTCAATTTTTCAGTCCCGGCACTTAAAATGAACGTGAGGACGTACCGGTCGGAAGGCAACAATTACCGCTCCAACAAAGAACTCCACTCAACATGAGAAGTAAATTTCACCTCTCCACATATAATATATTTCAACGACTGGTATGTATAGACCTATCTAATTTTTTGAAAAATTTATTCATGGTATTTCTAAATAAAATTTTTTGATAATTTAAACAGAAGAGATGCAAAGTAAATAAGCCCCGCGTTAATCTGATTATAATCATCTTAAAAGCTGTGAAAAGACCAATAAATCGAAGTTTATAATCCACCCACGAATAATACCGGCCAATAAATACCCAGTCATTCTTCAATATATCCAAAATCCTGATAAATAAGTTTATATAATGTACCAAGTTTTTTTAGGAAAAAACTCATCATTCGTCAACTTTCATGTTTTAATCAACTTACTCTCATCTGGATATATGTACTAAGCAAATAATAAATACATCCGTAAATTGGTCTTCACTGATGGTTATTCCTCCGTTATTGTTTCGGTTTGCTTAATCATCGGTATTGCTCTGGTAATTTCTATTTTTTGCCCGATTTGGCCCTGTATATTACTCTAAAAAGACCATCCGAGACGTCCCTAGTAATCCATGGTCGAAGGACGTCAAATAATGTTGATTATTGATAGGAGAGAAAGTAATATTCACCACATACCTGGCCTAGAGTCTCTCTCTCTTCTGTTCTTGCTCCTGATCAAATGTCTCT
>NW_021506308.1:0-765 GCF_001605985.2 Dendrobium catenatum
TCACTTTGGTGCAGCTATTGCAAAAAATCAAGACACATAAAAGAAACATGCTGGAAGATACATGGAAAACCTCCAAATAAGGAGTGGAATCAAAAGGGTGAAATAAGGAGCACATCACATGCCAACAACACTACAAGTAAGCTAGAAGCTCAGTCCAATCTTGGAGAATTCAATAAAGATGATATTGATAAATTGAAACGACTCCTGGTATCTCTTGAAAAACCAAATGCTTCTTCTTCACTTGCACTCTCAGGTAAGACTCCAATTTCTATTAGTTAAAGTGCTTCTAGAAATCATTTAAAGAAATTATGGATCATTGATTCAGGAGCCACATATCATATGACCCACTCACCAACCCACCTCATAAACTATACTCCTGCCCAAACAATAAAAAAATCATCACTGTTGATGGTTCTCTTACCACGGTAGCTGGCCAAGGAGACATTATATTATCACCATCCCTCACCCTAAAAAATATGCTCCACATACCACAATTATCCACAAACCTGATATATATACAAAAACTTACCAATGACCATAATTGTCAAGCATTGTTTAACCCTACTTATTGCTTATTTCAAGACCGGAGATCGGGGAAGAAGATTGGACTTACTAAGGAGAAAGCAGGATTGTACTACCTGGAAGAATCAAACCAATCTAAAAGAAGTTGTTCTTTGTTATCCTAGTCGATAGGAACTCCGCTATTTGGCTTCATCATTATAGACTACGACACCCATCTTTTGATGTCCTAAAACATATGTATCC
>NW_021506309.1:0-517 GCF_001605985.2 Dendrobium catenatum
TTTTGTTTTATAATTTTTTCTTTCTTTCTCCTAGCCCTAAGGTTTTATAGTGTAGAAGTCGTAAATATTAGAGGTATAAATACAATGTGATTTTGTTTAATTAAAATGATATGGAGATTCTTCTAGGTGTTGTGTGTGAGCCAAGTTAACCAATACAGATGTTCTCTCTCTCTCTCTCTCTCTCTCTCTCTCTCTCTCTCTCTCCTTTTTGTTAAGTTATTTTTTTTAGTTCTTTCGTTTTCATCTGCTACCCTAGGTTTTCGTGATTTGAGTCCAAATTAGAAGTCCTAAATGCAAATTCATATTTGATCATGTTGTTACAGAACAATCTTTTCTTTAGAAAGTGAAATGCAGGTTGTGTATTGTAATGACCCAAGCTAGCTTTCTTCATTGTTATATAATTGTGGGCTCCGAAAATTCGGCCCCGGCCTCCCTGCCGCACGATTTCTTTTTATTCGGCGAGGGAGTTTTAACTGATAAGTTCTGAGGTAAATTTTGGAAGGAAGATGGGTTTGTA
>NW_021506310.1:0-235 GCF_001605985.2 Dendrobium catenatum
GCAACCATCTATTATGATGGTAAAACAAATAAAGAATTAAGATATGTACGGTGAGCATCGGGGTGTGACACTTGGATGCATATCCAAGAATCCACTATCGAGAGGTCCCGACATAAGGGAAAACAAATATAGAGACTCACATCTCTAAAAAATATATATATATTCAAAGAATGGTGTGACATCTAATGTGTACCCCTGGAGATCCACCATAAAAAAAATTCATCAAAAGTAGGTC
>NW_021506311.1:0-314 GCF_001605985.2 Dendrobium catenatum
CTCGGTGAGACGAATCCAACGAGTCCAAGATCTCTGAATTCTGACATCGTTAAGGCACATAAACAGTTGAAAAACTCTCTATGATCGGGGGAATCAATATGAGCCATCCGATCGAGCACTCCGAACCAACCCTAGATCTTCTCAAAATTTACAGGGTGTGCCACTCATGAAAATCAATAAATAGACCCCCACTCTCTACATGATGGGGACCTTTGGTTGGAGATTGGGGAGAGCTCTGAAGTTTCAAGAGCTCTAGCACCACCGCCCGGCCGCTGACCGCCGCCGGACTTCAGCCCGACCTTCATCGGACCATT
>NW_021506312.1:0-327 GCF_001605985.2 Dendrobium catenatum
TGTAAACTAAAAGATTCAAGGGCAATGATAGTTGAACTTAGCATATACTCATCCCTTCAAACATACAAACTACATTCACGTTTCTAGGTTTCTTAGATGTTGTCAAATCCAATCGTGAGACTCCTTAGAAATCGTAGGAGACCAATTCTCCCCTCTCCAAAATGAATCCAAACATTTATTCAACTATAGGGGACTCCCTTTCCCATACGATTGTCCTTCATACATGATGTTTAGGGCCTCCTCAAGGCAACAAAATACTAAATTGTATGAATCTCTCTTTTCATGTGCGATGAGTTGGAAGCTCCCAAAGATTCCACAATATGCAAC
>NW_021506313.1:0-213 GCF_001605985.2 Dendrobium catenatum
TTCCCGCTGCTGTTCTTTGTCCGATTGTGAATCATCGTGATTTTTTTTCAAATCCCTTCGTATTTACTCTTCCACTGTAGCTGCTCTTCGATAGCGTAGCTGCTCTTCCAGCTACCCGTAGATAATCTTCCACCGTAGCTGCTCTTCCAGCTACCCGTTGCTGCTCTTCCACCATAGCTGCTCTTCTTCCGAAATTGGTAAGATTTCTCTGTT
>NW_021506314.1:0-217 GCF_001605985.2 Dendrobium catenatum
GCATATTCACTCAACTCTAAATGTGCGGATAAGAGCATAACTTTAAAGCATGAAGTGTATAAATTTTTCCAAATCATAATCACCAACATAACTTTTCATATGAAGCTCAAAGAGAAAGGGAAGAATCACGATTTAGAATAAGCACAAAGATGTCTCAAAGTCCACCAACTCTTTTGCGAATAAACATGCTTTCAACAACATAAATCTGATCACTTTG
>NW_021506315.1:0-324 GCF_001605985.2 Dendrobium catenatum
TTTACAAAGTTGTTGCAAAGGTAATTGTTAATAGATTGAAAGGCATTTTGCCAGATTTGATTTCTGAGGAACAGGCTGCCTTTGTTCAAGGGAGATTAATTTCAGACCATTGCATGTTGGGGCAAGAAATGATGAATAAGTTTAAGACTTTTAAATTAGCTAAGGGGATGTTGGCATTGAAAGTGGACATGGAGCAAGCATATGACAAGATTAGGTTGAGGACTTTGGAGCTTGTTTTGATTCGTATGGGGTTCCGTTGTAGATTCAGGAATTGGGTTCTTAGCTGTTTTCAAAGCCAAATTTTTTCTATATTGGTGAATGGAC
>NW_021506316.1:0-1098 GCF_001605985.2 Dendrobium catenatum
TTTAGCTAATTCTTAAATCAAATTATCAAAATTCACCAAATACTAACCCCTATTACCATCCCTTAGATTCTTAAAATTTGCTAGCACACATGCATGTAGTTTACAATAAATAAACAAAGAGGCCGTTGGTGAAAAGAACGGCCAAGGGGTGCTATATCTATCGACCGTTAATCGTTAAATAACATTATCATATAATAATTTTCCAATATGCTAACAATCTTAAGAACTTACAAAGACATGCAACAATTCTTTCCCAAAAACATCCAAAGAAAGTTATGAGGTTGGTAATTAATTTTCATCCCTTCCCACAAATTTCTCCCAACCGAAGACTTCCTCTTCAATCTCTCTGGACCAACGCATTCTAAATCCACAAATTGAGGGGACAGATAGAGAGAGGTATGATAGCCAAGGAAAAGCTCAACCACATTAATTATATAAATCCATGCACCCTCCTTACTCTTCACCGTCCTCAAGTAATTATAATATATCCTCTCTATTTTCACCCTCCATACAAGACAACTAAATCTCTTTTCCAGGCAGTTATTAATCGTGTTTTCATATCCTCCTACTACAATGATTTCTGCTGACCAGATACGCATCGCCGTAGGGATCATCGGCAACGCCATCTCTTTGGTCCTCTTTCTTTCACCCGTGTAAGCATATATATCTCTCTATCATATACTCAACGTTTACAATGTTTCATTTATACAACATTTTTAATTGCTTTCTACGGAAACTTTTTAGTATAAAATAAAAAAAATAAAGATAAAAAATGTCCCAAATAAAATATTCGTATAAATGTTAGTATGATATATATTATGTCATAAAAAATTTGATCTGGTTGTATTACTGGCTTTAATATTTTGAATAAAGATCTTGATGAACATTTTAGAATGTTTTTATCAGCTAAAATTTTATTTATATTTAACCATTTTTATTATTATCTTAAAATGCAAGAAAAATAATTTTAAATCCTTTTTAACTATCATGCAAGATATTGAGTGGCAGTTTTGTTTGTTATGAAATGTTATGGAATTAATTCAGATTTTTATTAAATTTTACTGTAATTATTAGAAAACAAATATTTTTATGTACAAA
>NW_021506317.1:0-258 GCF_001605985.2 Dendrobium catenatum
CACAAATACTTTCAAATTCCATTCAAATGCCAGAAAAGCTAAACTATCCAAAGTCCATTTCAAATATTCCAAAATTCTACCCAAATATCCATTCAAAATCCAAAACCCACCAAAATACTCCAAAAACCCAAAAATCCCAAAGTCCAAAAATATTTAAAATGAAATAAATCCATAAAAAAACTTAAACCAAAATCCATCCACCCTCCGCAACAGTTTGCCGAAGCGGACAAATTAAAGTTTACTTCAGCTCACAAAGAG
>NW_021506318.1:0-611 GCF_001605985.2 Dendrobium catenatum
ATATTTGTTTCAAAATATTATTTATACCTACAGTTATTTTGAAAAACAGCCAATAACACTATTTTTTTAATATTTAATTATCGTATTTAAACTTCGAAAATGCATAACTTTCTTGTTTAAGTCGGATTTCGATGCACAACACCTTGTTTTGTTCGTATTTGAATTATGCATCATTTAAGACCTTACTGGTTTAAAAATGTTAGGTATACATGCAGTTATGTTCAAAACAGTAAAATAGCACTATTTTAAAAATATCATATTATTATATTTAAATTTCGTAAAATCATATCTTCGTCGTTTTAAACCGGATTTTGACGTGCGACCCCTCTATCTTTTCAGAAAAATGTGTATTTTCTTTTGAAGCTATTTCCAGCCACTGATTTTGGCTGTTTTGACAGATCACTGTTTGAATTTGATTATTTGGGTATTCTTGATATTGAACATTAATTAAAACAATTATTTTCATGATACAAATTATTTTCAAATCATTTTGAAACCTCGATTGGGTGGTCAGTGGGTCTCCCTATATATATGTATTATAAATTGACTTACTTTTTAATTACTTTATTTTCCAAAAATATATATTTATATTTATAAGTATTTTGAAACTA
>NW_021506319.1:0-246 GCF_001605985.2 Dendrobium catenatum
AGTCGTCTAGAAAAGGGAGTTAATATTCTGGGAAGAAGAGTATATATGGACCTATGAGTACTAGTTCATATGGGTAAATTTTTTTAGGGGTAGTACGACTAGTTCTATTAGTTATATGTAGATATGCTCAAGCTGTGATAGGAGATATATAAGGCCATTACCAGATGATAGGTTAGTGTTTTCATTATGGGCAGAGTGGACATAAAGTTATATATTATTTCCATGGAGAAATAGATCTACTTTGCG
>NW_021506320.1:0-262 GCF_001605985.2 Dendrobium catenatum
GGGTCGACGGCCGGCGGTAGCAGAAGTAGACATAATTCGAGCGGGAACACCGGGAAGCGAGTGGGACCCGATGCGAATGCAGACAGCTGGCCTCGGGAAGCAACAAAGCAATGCGACGCTGGCAGCTGGCCTCGAGATGTGATGCTATGTTGGCAGCTGGCCTCGGGACACGATGCTACACCACGTAGGCAGCAGGGGCAGCGGGGGCACGCGGGCCGTGGGGCAGACATGTTTCTGGGTCATTACCAGATTCCCGGGTCAA
>NW_021506321.1:0-407 GCF_001605985.2 Dendrobium catenatum
AAAGTCTATCCCATATGTCCTTTCCACTTTTGCAAGTAGAAACCTGCATGTAATCTTCTATTTTTAAAGCACAAAAGAAACTATTCAAGCATTTAGCATTAAGTTGTGCTAAGTCACGTTCTTCTAAAGTCCATTCAGTAACAGGTGTTTCAACTCTTACTCCATCAACTAATCTAGTTGGTTTTGTATACCCTTCCTTAACTAAAATCCACATGCGATAATCAATTGACTGTAAAAATGTAGACATGCGTGTTTTCCAAAAATCAAAATGAATGTTTTTAAATAGTGGAGGACTAGTAATAGAATAACCCTCAAGTGTATTTCTAAGTCCAAATGTTTCCATCTACGTTAATCAAAAAGTAGTGTAAATTTATGATTTTGAAACAAAGCTCTGATACCACTTGTTG
>NW_021506322.1:0-223 GCF_001605985.2 Dendrobium catenatum
TCACCAACAAAGATGAATGAGAGAGTTGTAGTGAACAAGACTCATCTATGAAACAATCATGCAGGTAGATTTATCTGTCATCTTTAACCAGAAGAGCTTGACATGCAATGAACATAATAATCTCCTTGTAAATATAAATCAAATGGAAAGTATAACAATGTGTTTACAATC
Source organism: Dendrobium catenatum (assembly GCF_001605985.2). Taxonomy (NCBI): domain Eukaryota; kingdom Viridiplantae; phylum Streptophyta; class Magnoliopsida; order Asparagales; family Orchidaceae; genus Dendrobium; species Dendrobium catenatum. The sequence goes on from NW_021506322.1 coordinate 172, forward strand.
AATCAATGAAATAGGGTTTCCAAGGAATGTTGGAGATCTTCAAGCCAATCAG
>NW_021506323.1:0-366 GCF_001605985.2 Dendrobium catenatum
AAGGGGCCAACTAGGAATTTTTTTTAGATGTCGGCCCAGACTCTCCAAAACCTTAATTACAACGTCCCTATCACTCTTTCATAAAAGATCGGATTCATATATTTTAAATCTATTAGGTGGTTAGCTGGCTCCCCAATCCACGCCGGGGTAAGTCCAGGTTTTGCACTGCATTAGTTAGGATCGGACGACTGTGGTCTAGCGTCCAAATTAGATTTAGGATACGGGCAGATCTTTGATTATAAGACCCCAAATTTCGGGAATATAGTCCCAAATTTCTAATAAAATGTTCAACTCAAATTAAATTTCTTTTTCAATACTAAAATGTAAAACCCAACATTTAGACTAGGCCGGGACACTTCTGGATGG
>NW_021506324.1:0-687 GCF_001605985.2 Dendrobium catenatum
TTTTCCCAAAGAAATCTAAAAGGATTTTTTTTTTTTTAAGATTAAGTTTGAAATTAGGTGTGTGGGGTTCAAAATCTCCTACGAGCGCAAGCCCTCGTAGTTAATTACATCGTAGAGAAATAAAATCCCCTACGAAAACTCTCGATTAAAATAAGAACGAAATTTTGTTAGATTTTCTAGGAGTGATATCAAGAAAAGATGAATTTTGGAAACTCAAAAGGGAATGGATTAAAATTGAGTAGTTATTAGCAGAATCAAATAGAGAAGAGTAGGGGACACTTTGAGATTCCAGAACCATCTGAAAGTGTCCTAACTTAATCTAAATATTGGGCTTTATGTTTTGAATTGAAATGAGATTTAATTTGAGTTGAGCATTTTATTAGAAATTTGGGATTATATTCCCGAAATTGGGGTCTTATAATCAAAGATCTTCCCCAGATCCTAAATCTAATTTAAACGCTGGACCACAGTCGTCCGAACCTAACTAATACAGTGCAGAACCTGGACTTACCCCGGCCTGCATTGGGGAGCCAGCTAACCACCTAATCGATTTAAAATGTATGAGCCCGATCTTTTATGAAAGAGTGGTAGGGACGTTGTACTTAAAGTTTTGGAGAGTCGAGGCGGACATCTAGAAATTTTTCTAATTTGCCCCTTTAACTTATGTTGGGTGCTAAAATGCTAAAC
>NW_021506325.1:0-230 GCF_001605985.2 Dendrobium catenatum
GTGAAGATAGCTCATTAATTATTGCTTCTAATGTAGTGAGTTATGTTCAATATATGCTTATGGCATTGGTAAAAAGTTGAGTATATGGGATGCTGATCAGTTTACTAGGCTGTCCAATTTCAATTGGTATCATCCTCCACTCGGTTGAATAAAGGTTAATGTGGATGCGACATTACTATTGGACAGGTGTTTTGTGATACAAAGGTAGATTTCTATTAGTTTTTGGAAAA
>NW_021506326.1:0-387 GCF_001605985.2 Dendrobium catenatum
TATGAAGACCCAAAAGCTCAGCAAAAATAGCTTTACATGGATTAAGAGGCCCCGCAAAAGCCAAAATCACCTCGCCAGAGGAACTACGAATTAAGCCCCCCATGCCCCCAGATAAATGATTAACAGCCCCGTCAGTGTTAAGCTTAAAGAAAGGAAACTCTTGTTTCAGCCAATTAACAAAGATCACCCTATTGTGAACCAGAGAATCAGCAAAAGAAATACCAATACCCATAGCATAACTATGACAGTTTTTAAAGTCTTTTTCCTTCAACAGATTAGCACTGAAACATTGACAAATTATAGTATTAACATTAGCAATGATGTCATTAGAATTAATCTTAATCCCCTTATGTTTGGAATCGTTTCTAGCCTTCCAAATGAACCACA
>NW_021506327.1:0-275 GCF_001605985.2 Dendrobium catenatum
AATTTATTTAGGTTTTGTAAAATAAATTTATAAATAGTATTAATATTATAAATATTATAATTGGGGGTAATATATATATGGTAATGCATCGCATGTTCGTTTCCCGCCTTTCAAAACAATTTCTTTCCGTGGTTTACCTGCTGTATGGATCTTTGAGGAGGAGATTACTTCTTTAGCCGCTCCATTCCAATTTGTTTTGGTGGGATTTTTTCCTTGCCGTCGTTCTAGTTTAGACTCTATCTAGCATTTTTTCTTTAACCTTAAGTTATCGGTCA
>NW_021506328.1:0-267 GCF_001605985.2 Dendrobium catenatum
GTCTCCAATCATTTTCGACATCAATATCTAAACAATGTCACCACGATTCTGAAGCTTGACTAGCTTTGTCTCTTGGCCATATGATATTCTTCTGGATAATTCTCCCTAACGATCTGATGGAGATGTTGAGGGTCAACTGGGATTTTATCTTGCTGACTTGAATCTGGTATTTCTTCTGCCCTCGGGAATTGTAGTAGAACAGGTTCCAACACTCTTCGAGTGTAAACTTTGATGAATATAGGCTGCTCTTCATTAATGTTTGCCATT
>NW_021506329.1:0-971 GCF_001605985.2 Dendrobium catenatum
GAAAATTTTAATTTTTAAATTAAAAAGCTGTTTTAAGAAGCAATAAAAAAACCGTCCCAAACGAAAACGAAGCCTTAGTCGTTGGTGTTCACTAAGACCTTGCTGCAGGTGGTGGTGATGGGAAGAAAAGTGTTCACATTGCAACTCCTCATCCGTCTAAGCTTGGTGGAAAGCCTCAGCAGTCTCCAAAATCTGGCGGAACCCCAGCTTGCAAATCCTGCAACAGGTCAGCATCTACACATATACATAAATTTCTGAGAGTTTATCTTATATTGACCTTTATATTTTGAATGATAAACTAATAAATCTCTTTTAAATTTGATTAAATGATTAGAATATCGGATTTTTTATTGTTTGTTTGGAACAGTTTTTTCACCGCTTTATAAAACTCTTATAGTAAAAATAAACTTTTAAAATTATGATAGAAATCATCTTCTTAGAAAAAATAATGGCCAATTAGAAATAGTGGTTGTTATCTGAAAAATAAAACATTAAAAAAATTATCTCAAACGAAGTCATAGACTTCTCTTGCGGCAACTTTCTTCTTGCTTTCTAAGGCTTCGTTTGGGACGATTTTCTTTCTGCTTCTTAAAGCAGCTTTATAGTATAAAAATTTTAACTTTTTTACTAGAGCTGATTTATGAAACAAGAAGAAAGTCGTCCCAAACGAAGCCTATATCAGTTTTCCAGTATAAATCTCTATTAAATTTGATTAAATGAGTGAGACAGTTTTTTTACTGCTTTAGAAAATTATTATAGAAAGCATCTTCTTAGAAAAAATAATTGCCAATTAGAAAGAATGATTGTGATCTGAAAAATAAAATAGTAAAAAAATTGTCTCAAACGAAGTCTTAGATTTCACTTGGGGCAACTTTCTTCATGATTTCTAAAACAAATTTTTAGTACAAAAATTTTTTGAACTTAAAATTTTTTACTAGAAAGCTGCTTTAGAAAGCAGTAAGAAAGCTATA
>NW_021506330.1:0-302 GCF_001605985.2 Dendrobium catenatum
TATATATATATATAGAAGCTTTTCATCGGGAGCGTGTACATCTTTCTGTTTAGATTACTGTTAGGTGTTCTAAGTGGGATTTGTTCTTTGCAGCCCAACAGTATTATATTAGCTATATCACCTGCCAATCAAGATATTGCAACTTCTGATGCCATCAAACTTGCTAGGGAAGTGGACCCTTCAGGTATGATGTAATTCTACATTTCTACCATTGAAAATACTTGAATCCTACCCATCAATGAAGAATATTCAGTACCGCTAAGCCTGTTCTGATAAAAACAAATTTAGAGATTCTGCACGTG
>NW_021506331.1:0-357 GCF_001605985.2 Dendrobium catenatum
GATATGCTGCCGCTTGAAGATATATCAAAGCAACGAGCAGAGAAATTACAGCAATTAAGCAACTAAATCAACCAGCAAACTACAGCAACAACTTCCAGATAGCGGTGTAGCAAGACAGAAATACAGAACAAGCAAACGAGCAAAGGTCAATTAGAGCTATAGCAATGTCACGAATGAAACAGAAACAATCTAGTTGAACTGCAATGCAGAGAATAATCAGCAAGCAAAGGAAAGATAGATTAAAATAAATGAAGCAACATAACAGACACTAATCATAATCTCTACTTTCTCCTAAAGGGGCTGTTTGGTATCGGATTTATGGTGGGATTTAAGTCGGATTTACGCTAAATCCAGCCA
>NW_021506332.1:0-327 GCF_001605985.2 Dendrobium catenatum
TTTTTCGTGACCCATTTTACCATTCATGCGCTAGGCTTAGTCGCCAGATTAGTCCTATGAAGAATGTGTTGAGGTCACTTCTACTTTCCACAGGGTCCCACTAATTTGTGTGGGTGTTACCACTGTGAGATTTTACTTACTTAAGAATTGTTGCCCTTAGTGGAGAGGATGCTACCTCGCTACTTTGGCTCTTTTCTTCTTACCTGGTGATGTGGAGCGTCACACCTTAGATGCTACCACCACCTTTTTCTTGAGTTTTGATTCTCTAGTAGAGAGTCAGCTCTTTCAGATACTTTTACCACTTGTTTTTCCATTGAGATCTGACTC
>NW_021506333.1:0-201 GCF_001605985.2 Dendrobium catenatum
CTAAGACGACAGCATGCAAGGATGATAGGGATTGCACTAGATGTGGGAAAGAAGCGAGGAGAGATGTGACCAATGGAGATCTAGGATGATGGGGACGATTGATGCGGGCATGGTGGAGCCGCAACAAACGGTGTTGGTGCATATGAGGATCGTGGACAAGGTTACACTACAGGAAAAACGCTGAAAACCGACGGTTTTTTC
>NW_021506334.1:0-912 GCF_001605985.2 Dendrobium catenatum
TAAGGTAGAGTTCCTTATAAGACACGAACATTGAAGGATCTCCCCCTTAGAAAGCTTCCCACAAGATTTTCATAGGCCATAGGGAGAGGAACGTGCAGCAGGGTAGGAGCAATCATGTGATCTCGCTTACACTCCTCCCTCACAAACTCACCTTCTCCCTCCTCTCACAAACCTAAAATCTTCTCAAAAAGCTCTCTATCAAAGAATCACCTTCTAGTCACATTCCTCTCTTACACATTCTCTCAAAAAAACAAAAGTTTAGATATTTAAAATAAACTCCAAGAAACCCTAAAATTTTAATATAATTGTTATGTTTGTATAGTATGATCCAAGAGTGTATAGTACGATTAGTTCAACATAGCCTTCATCCTGGTACGAAGGAGTATGAACAGACAATTATTTCCAAATAATATCGTACAGAATGATATAACATCGTACAATATGAAATGAAAATTCCTTCTATTCGTATAAGATGAATGCTGGGATGACCAAAACTAATCACTATATGTTGTATAGTATGACACACTTCATACAGTACTATTAGTTCATAATCATGGGATTGTTCAGTACGAAGTTCGGGATGATAAAAAATAGTCTCAGTTTATCGTACAGTTTGAACTATATCATACAATACGATAACCAATCAGAAATTAATCCTTAATTTACTGATTAATCATAGTAGTTAATTTAAGTAAGTATTCAAAAACTCATATTATACGATATGATTATACAGTACAATCAGTTAAAAATTTATGAATTAAGAATTACTTAAATTAATCTAGTGGCTATAATTTTTAATGAAAAATGCATTCTACAATATGATATATATCATCTAATATGATATGTTCATAGATAGACATTGAACCAGAGCAGATCGTACAATACAATTGAAACTCGTATAGTATGATCGAC
>NW_021506335.1:0-280 GCF_001605985.2 Dendrobium catenatum
ACTCCATCTTTCGCAAATCATAATATTCTTTTCATTAACATATTATTCCAGAAATAAATAGCAATGACATGATGAACTGCTCTCTCCCCTTCCTCCTCTCCTATAGAGTTCAATGCTCCCAATCAAGTCCTTCCTCAATATTAGTTATCTTCCTCTTCCATAAATATTTTTGAACAATCTCAAAATAAATAATAATGTAATACATTAATAAAAGTCTAAGAAAACTATATTGTTTATGTACCTTTTTTGATTTGTTCTTGAGTTGTGGTGGATGTAGATG
>NW_021506336.1:0-719 GCF_001605985.2 Dendrobium catenatum
AACTAGTATGAGTTTTCTTAAGTTTTTTGTATGATGCAAAAATTTTCTCACAAATTTCGAACAATTGGTCATAAGTTGGTTTACATACCTCTTCTTCATCACTTTGATCAATATGATCTTTCGCCATTAAGTACAAGTTTGTTGTCTTATCTTCAGGTTCAGTCTCCGATGAATCAGTTGCAGAATCCGCCTAAAACGCCTTTTGAAGTCTCTTTTTGTCCTTCATGAGCTTGGGTTTTTCCTCACCCTTTTTTTTCTTGTGTGATCTTGAAGTGTAGGACAATCCGCTCTGACATGTCTAGGCTTCCTGCATTTAAAGCAAACAACATCAGAAGATCTTTTAGAATATTTATTATCCTTACCTTTTCTCCAACTTGATGATGCTTGTGCTTCTTCTTTAGAAAGCTTTTGAATTGCCTTGTGATCAAGGCAATGTCATCGCTCTCAGACCTGGAAAAATCAGAATTCCTGTGGTTGGCCTTCAGTGCCACTGTTTTCTCCTTCTTTTTCTCACATGCATCAAGATTTCTTTTATTCACTCCTTGCTTGTAAGCAATGAGTGAGCCAAGTAAGTTATCAATCGAATAGATGTTTAAATTCTTAGATTTAGTTATAGTAGTGATTTTAGCATCAAAAGACGAAGGCAAGCATCTCAAAATCTTGTTTATATTTTCATAGTTTGAAAGTTCTCTTTCTAAGGCATGCAAAGAAGTAACAAT
>NW_021506337.1:0-278 GCF_001605985.2 Dendrobium catenatum
TTTCATATAATTTAAGAAGTGATATAACATAGAGAATTAAAAGAATTTATCAAAGGCATGTGTCAATTTAGACATGAAGATAAAGAAAATTATTCCACTAAGGATGAATAAAAAAATTTATATTTCAAATTTCAATATAAATTATAAATGAATATTATATCAATTTGAATTAACAGATTAAAAGAGTCTAGAAAGAAGTAATTATCACATGTGGCGCTTTGCGCATCTTTTTCAATTTTTATGCCACATTTTTGTGCATCTTTTTCAATTTTTATGGC
>NW_021506338.1:0-615 GCF_001605985.2 Dendrobium catenatum
TTCTATTGTAGCCTAAACTTAACTATTTTGAGTGCATAATTTCTGCTGAATGTTGAGCTTGAACTGAGCTACTACTACTGCTGTTGATAATTTCTTGATCTGCTGGAACAATGGATTTGATTTATTTATAGCTTTGATGTCTTTTGATTTTGCTAGATATATTTAAATATCTTTAGTATGATAATTTTCTTTAACAGAGCAATGATGAGAAACCTTAAAAAATAAAGGTGTTATTTCTTTTGGGATAAATACAAGCAGGTGGCTTTTGCATTATCTTAGACTGAGCAGATACATTATAACTGGACAAATACTATATTACGTAAACTAACACAAAAAATGCCACCTTGGATGGTACATGATACTCCCTAAATATTCTAGCTTTATGCATTTATATTTTACTGATTTTAATACTAGATGAATGATTTGGATGTTTAACATAAGCTCTAATATACATTACATTTATATTGTTTTAGCATTTTCCGTTTTTAGGCTTTTAGCTATTTAACTTTTTTATTTTTTATTTTTCATTTTTTGTTTTTGCAGATGGATCTCATCTCCGCTCCATGAGTTAGAGGGGGTACAAAGCTCTACAGAATTTTTTTTTTTTTTTTTTTG
>NW_021506339.1:0-416 GCF_001605985.2 Dendrobium catenatum
TCCAACTTTTATCCATTGCTTTTATCTAACAAAATTACGAAGCAAAAAAAGTTATTACATGACTAATCTTCTACCTCTTCTAAAAAATTAATTAAATTTAGCTAAATATTCATAAATAATATGCTTAAAAGCATTTCTCATTTAAAACTTTTTTTATGTGAAGACAAAAGAAAATTCAATGTTAATAGAAATAAATGAAGTTTGAAGAAGATAATAAAAGTTTATTGCACTCAATGATGATCATCTCTGTATTGCATATAAAATTTGGATGATATAATAATATTTTGGGATTCAATGTCAATTATCAAAACAAATATCAAATATGTTTATAATTAAAATCATTAACTCTAATTTTTCATCTAATGAAACAACTCTAATAATATTCTGATTATTCAAGGAGCCAATAAGATATATAA
>NW_021506340.1:0-1400 GCF_001605985.2 Dendrobium catenatum
TTCTCCTCCATGATCACTTTGTATAGAAATAATTTCATACCCTAATTTCCTTAGAATCTAAGTCGAAAAATTTCTAAATTCCTCAAATGATTCACACTTATAAAATAGAAATCTAACCCAAGTGAATCTTGAGTAATCATCCACTATAATAAATCCATATAACTTTCCTCCTAGACTTACAGTGCCAACTGATCCAAAAAGATCCATGTGTAAGATTTCCAAAGGTTTGCTAGTCCTAAGATCCTTATTGGACTGAAAAGAGGACATCACTTGCTTACTAAATTGACATGCATCACAAAGGTGGTCCTTATTAAAGTCTAGTTTTGGTATACCTCCTACTAAGTTCTTTTGGATAATCTTTCTAAGATTTTTCATGCTAGAATGACAAAGTCTCCTATGCCAAAGCCATGACTCATCAGAGACAACTTTTAAACAAAAGACAGTGGGAGTATGAATGCAATTTAAATCTAGCATATAGACATTGTTTACCCTTTTTCCATTCAACACATCTTTACCATTTATGATTAATATGCAGCTAGTAGAAAAAAAAAATTACGCTATAACCCTTATCACATAGCTGACTTATACTTAACAAATTATGCTTTAAGCCTTCAACCAATAACACATTGTCTATAAAATTTTTTTTCAAGTTTCCAATCATACCTGATTCAACCACCTTCTTTGTGGTATTATCTCTAAGTGTAACCTTGCCTCCACTCCTGGCTTCCAGCGTTATGAATTGAGCAGTATCTCCAGTCATATGCTTTGAACATCCGCTGTCCAGGTACCATATGCTCTCACGAAGTCTTGTGTGAGAGCGACCCTGCAAAAATATCAAATGTTAGACATGGGAACTCAAACAAGTTTGGGTTCACCTTTTAGCAATTTATAATCAGATGCATGTATGATATGTTTAAGTTTATGCATCTTAGGTCTCCACACCAAATGAGATTTCATCTTCAAAGTACAGGTGTGTGCTATATGTTTAACTAATCCACAATTATTATATTTAACATTATGAAAAGTATTCATAAGTCTTCTAAGGGATTTCATATATTTATGATTTATAAAATCTTCAAGTTTAGGGGGTATCCTATTATCCTCGAGAGCTTTTATTGTCAAGTTATAAAACGAATTCATTTCTTCCAAGATTTGATTTGTATAATTGATTCGATATATTTTGCTCTCTGATTCATCCTTAAATTTTTTAAATTCTTTTTTAAGATCAGCATAGGATGATTTTAAAATCCCATGATTTTTATTCAGATCATCATATACATCATGTAATTTCATGTGATTGCCATATATTTAAGCATGATCTTTCCTAAGGATTTCATGTTCTTTCTTAAGTTCTTTCAATTCTTAACTTACACTAGCATGCATCTTTTTTATTTTCCTAT
>NW_021506341.1:0-276 GCF_001605985.2 Dendrobium catenatum
TTGAACTATGATGTAGTGATACTTCATTATTTTATTAAAGGAAAGGGAGACCTAAGATTATACCAATCATTTTCATCAAGATATTTGCACTTCAGTTTTGGAGTAATGGTTCCAGCCCTTTGCTTTCTTAGCTTAATATTCATTGAATAAAATCTGTTGTGGTCCATAGCAAGCTAATAATGCTTCTCGTCTTATAATTTTATAGGCCAGTGCTTGAGCAAAACTTCTATTGTATGGGAACCTCAGCAAGTTTTGCTTCTACGCTAGAGAACATAA
>NW_021506342.1:0-202 GCF_001605985.2 Dendrobium catenatum
GGGGTGAGTCTGAGCTGGAAAAATTTAAAATAATATTTGGAGACCACTGGAGGTGGTCCCAAGGCCTGGGAAGGTCAATTCAGTCAAAATCCCTATTTGAACCCTTCAGGGCCTATTTGGTCAACCTGGGTTGACTTAGTCAACTAGGTTGACCCAGGGTCTGGGTTTGGGCTCAACAGATTTGAAATGACATTTCAAGACT
>NW_021506343.1:0-273 GCF_001605985.2 Dendrobium catenatum
TCCAGCCCTCAAAAACCCTCAAAAACCTCCTCCAGATATTTCTCTAGCTTTTTCAAGTCTTTCCCCACAAGATCTTGGCCTCCAAAACACTCATTGGTGAAGAGTGAGGAATCTAGAGAGAGAATCAGGTTATTCACAAATAACTTCAAATCCAGCTAAATCCAGCTCTTGAGGTCTTCTACAAAGTTGAAGAGGATCTTAGAAGCTTTCCAATAAGCCTAAAAACGTTAAAATCCGACCACAGGTTAGAAAGTTATTTGTGTTTTACGTTCT
>NW_021506344.1:0-462 GCF_001605985.2 Dendrobium catenatum
TCATCACACCATACTACAGATGGAATGTTGAGTTGCTATAGCAATTCTTTAATAAAGAACTTATTGTGCTAATTTTGCAGGATAATATTGACCATGACGCTGATAAGGATTATTTTGACTATAAAGGATTTCATACAACCTTGGATGATGAATGCTAAAGGAGTTATCATAGAAGGAGACAACATAAACATCATCAACTTTATTCAAAATTCTTTGAATAAATTGAAGTGGAATTTCAACATAAGGATTAGCAAAGATTTTTTTATTCCTTAATGATTTCAATAAAGTCTTTTTTAATCATGTTCATAGAGAGTGTAATAAAGTAGCGGATGTTTGTGCTACTTTAGCTTTAGATAACAGTTTTTGTTTTGATAGTTGCTCTTTTGCCGACATTCCTTCTAAATTGTCTAGTTTGTTAAAGAAGGAATGTGAGGTTTTCTAATTCTTGTAATTAGTTATTTC
>NW_021506345.1:0-378 GCF_001605985.2 Dendrobium catenatum
TTTTCTTTTTTTTTTTTTTGTGACGAGGAAGCACTGTCCTTAGGCCAGTGTAAATCCCGGTCGACCTAGCATGCAACCCACACCAATTTACACAGGCCAACACTTAAAGGCTTATCTCAAATTTTGCTTAGCTTCGACAGCTTCTTTTTTTCGTAGGTTTAGATTTAAAAATAGGTTTTGCCGGTGGAATTAATATGTGCAACTTTCTATCTCCTTGTCCATACATTTGTTGGATCAGATCATATATTACACTTATCTTTAAAATTTTTTTGATAATTTAAAAATCGATCAAAATTTTGATAATTATCTCCAAGTTTAGATCAAGCTGACCTTTTTTTTTTTTTTGGAAACGGGGAGTATCGGCCCGTTGCCACGTCA
>NW_021506346.1:0-1241 GCF_001605985.2 Dendrobium catenatum
TACAAATTTGTGGGGAGGATTCTTAAAAGTCGACTTGTCTCTTTCATCCCGTTAAATTATTTGGGAATGAAATTTCAAAGATAAACTTTACCAAAAGATTCGATCGAATTTAAGGGTGTGTATATTCTATCACTTGTACTGAATTATAAGAACTACAATTCTGCATCTAGTGATAGGATATAGGGATCAAAAAGATTTGAGAAGAATTGAACTTTGCTAAATGGTTGAAACTATGATTTTGTAATTTAAGAGTCTTTAGTAAATTTTGAAACTTAGCATGCTAGATTTATTCGCATGCGAGTTTGCAACATATACAGGGGAATTTTAGCATGACTCTTTCGCTCTACCAATCAAGTTGGAGGTAAAATGTCAAAGCCCAACTTAGAGTGAGGTATCCTACAATCACCTCTCTTTTAACATGTCTTAATTGAGTTAGCCACACTCACCCAAGAGAGAAATGGGTAGAGGGACCAACGGAGAGAAAGGTAGTCAAAACTACTTATGCAATAAAATTTATACTGCTATTAAAGATAGAGAGTGAGATTTTCCCCAGCGGAGTCGCCATTTTTTGTTTTGATTAAAAAGATATATAAGTTTTTGAAAAAATATTAATTTTCTTTGGGAATATTAAATTTTGAATTTTGAAATTGAACACGTCATTATGAATAATATATCGCCTCAAAAGATGATCATATCGTTCTCTAATGGTTCAAATTTCAGAATTCTAACTTTATTCGGATTATCGTAGTCAAACTCAAAGGGAGAATCACACTTGACCCCGGAAGATCAAAATGGAATTTAATCAATTGTTTGATTATTCTAATTTGGATAAAAAAAGATCATTAATTTTATAATCAAAATCAGGATAATAGAATGATATATCTCTCCAAGAAAAGAGGATATCACTTATTATCAATCATTTGGATATAACAATAATGATCGTTGTATTTATTTTTCCCAAAGAGAAGTAATTAAAGGTTTTGAAAAATTAATTTTGAAAATCAGATCTAGGTTTCTAAATCTCCTACGAACGCAAGCCCTCGTAGTTAATTACATTGTATAAAATCAGAATTTTCTATAAATACTCTCGATTAAAATAGCGGTATAGATTTTATTTAAGATTTTGAAAGTTGGATGTCAAAGGAGGTAAAGGTTGGAAGTTCAAGTGGGATTGGATCAAAATTGAAGACTTATTTTTGGAATTAATGGAAGAGGAGTATGGAGTGTTTTGGGATTCTGAA
>NW_021506347.1:0-270 GCF_001605985.2 Dendrobium catenatum
TTGTCTAGTGATGGAGGTCGGACGGACCGTAGTAGGCTACAGAGGTCAGAAAGACCGTAGGCGGTAGGAGACAAGGAGTCAGGTTTTAGTCCCAGTGTCACTTGGAAGATCGGATGTCGTTGGACTGGCCTTGAGTAGGATGTCGGGTCTTTAGCAGGACGTCGGGACTGAACGTCGGACCTTAAGGCAGTGGTGCAATGAAAATCCGGCTGTGGTCCGGCGAGGCTTCGGTGGTGGTCCAGCGAGGTTCCTGCAACGGTCCGGCGGTGC
>NW_021506348.1:0-237 GCF_001605985.2 Dendrobium catenatum
ATTTACCTTAAAAATTCACTAATATTCTTACGTCAAAGCCAGTACTTCAACACGAAGACGATTTGCTGAGAATATTGTGAAAACCGAATTTTTCTAAGGTCCTAGTTTCCCTTGCTTCTTCTTCCTATCCTTTGGCCTGCACTTTTGCAAGTTTTTTGTTTCTCGGCAGTGTGATTGCAGGTTGTGAAATTAAGGTATAATTACTTAGTTTAATTGTTATGTAAGATTTTATAAGCG
>NW_021506349.1:0-232 GCF_001605985.2 Dendrobium catenatum
TAAGACATCTTTCTTACTGCTTCTTAAAGCAATTTTTTAATAGAAAAAATTATTTTTTGTACTAAAAAGATGCTTTAAGAAGCTTTAAGAAAGCCGTCCCAAACAAAGCCTTAGATTTGGTTTGGAACAATTTATTTTTATTTTGTGAGCGTTAATTTAATAGCGCCGTATGAAATGCTAATTAAGGTCTTAATCAAGGAAATTTTTAATCTTTATTTAGCTTAAAATTTCC
>NW_021506350.1:0-357 GCF_001605985.2 Dendrobium catenatum
CACCATTTATTTTATTTTGTCCTTTATATAGTTTATTCTCATCATTCTCTTGAGAAATTGAAGAATAAACCTATAGTTGTGGTAGTTGTGATGGAAACAAGTTAATATTATCAAAAATATATTTAAAATAATGATAATTAAACTCCCTATATCGATAAGGATATTAGGATTTGAGAATTACATCTCATTGTAGTGTCAAACACAACATCGTTGAAGGGGTTAACACTCACTATCTTATAAGAATCAATTAATATAACCAAGTGTCCTCGGTTACTATCATTCATAACATAATTATCATGATAACCTCTATTTATGTTGAATTGGACTCTTTTGATGATATGTCACAACTCTATGTTC
>NW_021506351.1:0-536 GCF_001605985.2 Dendrobium catenatum
GTGTTAGTATTATGTTTGTATATTATTTTGAAATGGAAAAAATTTTCTTCTGTTAAACTCCGATATTACATCTCTGCAGATACCACAACTAAGATATATATATTTTTTTTGTTCTTTTGTGTCGGTAAAGTGGCCAGATAAGCTTCTGCCCCATACGTCGCTACATTGCGAGTTGCAGAATACAGTGTGGGATGTCTTTTTTCGTTCAATCAATGAACTCTACTGAATAAACTCATGAAATTAAAGGATATAATCTTGCCAAATTTTTATATTTCTTTAGAAGTCTCATTGATTCAAATGTGAAGGTTCATATCTATTGAAGTAAGCTAGCAAGCTAGTCAAGGGTGGTCACCATAAAAGATTTTTGTTGTTGCACATATCCATGGCCTCATCATCATGACTTTCACTCTTCAGGTGGAGAAATTATTCCTTGTGGAGTATGGACGGTAAAGAACCGTCCGGATGTGTGTACACAGTATTTGTACACACTGTATATAAAAAATTCAAACTATATACAAAATTATACTCAGTGCACA
>NW_021506352.1:0-1073 GCF_001605985.2 Dendrobium catenatum
TGCACCATTCACCATAGCTCACATTGGGTCTGGAGATCCAAGTTACATGATCCACAGCATGCATTGCTTTCTACTTTCTATAAAAAGGAACCCAAACATGTTTGGGTTCCAAAATCTGACATTTGATAATTTTGTAGGCAAGATCTCACAGAAGGACTCATGAGAGCACATGGTACCTAGATAGCGGATGCTCTCGACATATGATTAGCGATGCCAATCAATTCATATTACTGAAGACCAGGACAGGAGGCAAGGTGACTCTTAGTGACAACACCACCAGGAAGGTAGTAAGCTCAAGTATAATTGGTAATTCCAAGAACTTTTTGATTGAAAATATTTTACTTGTAGATGAACTGAAACATAACTTACTCAGCATCAGTCAGCTTTGCGATAAGGGCTTCATCATAAATTTTTTGGTAAATTCATACATTATGAGCTTAAATAATAACACTATTTTGCAGGGAAAGCGGATCAACAACATTTACATACTTGATTTAAATATCATTGAATGTGCTGCTTCATTTTGCTTAAAAACTGCTATTGATGATTCATGGTTGTGGCATAAGAGATTATGTCATGCCAGTATGAAAACCCTTAGGAAAGTGACCCAAAAAGACCTAATTAGAGGTGTCCCTAAGCTTATGTTTTCAAAAGACCACCTTTGTGATGCCTGCCAATTAGGAAAGCAAATCCACTCCACTTTTCACTCCATTAAGGACATTAGCACCTCTAGACCTTTAGAAGTCCGTCACATGGATTTGTTTTGACTCGTTAGCACTACCAGCTTGGGAGGGAAAGTCTATGGTTCTGTGATTGTCGATGACTACTCAAGATTTACTTTGATTAGATTTCTGTCACACAAAAATGAGTCCTTTGATGAGTTTAGAGCCTTCTTCAATTGGAGTTAGAAAAAGCTAGGTTGTGAGATCTTGACCATCGATAGTGACCATGGGGTTGTGAGGACAAGGGGATTAGCAACAACTTCTCAGCTCCTAGGAACCCTCAGCAGAACGGGGTAGCTGAAAAGAAGAATCAGACCTTAGTATAAGCCGCTAGAGCCATGCTTGCTGAGT
>NW_021506353.1:0-242 GCF_001605985.2 Dendrobium catenatum
AAAAAAAAAAAAAGGGGGAGCCATTATTTGATTAAGAGCCTTACTATAATAACTCAAGTAGTCCTGAGACTAGGTTGAAATAGGATAATTCACAATGAGATTGACTTAAGAATATTACTTTTCCGACGAGTCGAGCTTGAGCTTGTCATTTGAGCATGGCTCGAGCTCAAGCTTGAGTTCAAGCCTGTCGTTGAGCAGATTTGCTGAGTTCAATTTAGCCTTGACTCAAGTTCGGTTCAATT
>NW_021506354.1:0-289 GCF_001605985.2 Dendrobium catenatum
ATGAGTTAACTTCCTTAAATCTTGAATAGCATTGATAAACAACCTTACAATATTTGTCAAGATTTAGCATATTTCTCACCAAATAATTTTCACTCTCTACATAAAAGTAATATGAACGAGCTAAAAGAAGATCATCATTGTCATTGAAAAAAATAGTAATATGAGTACATATGTTTCCTCTATATTCACTCTCTACATAAAAGTAAGAGATCACAAGATGGACTTTTGCATTATAATGATTAGGGATATAAGTTGATATATCATCAAAAAATTATCTTGATCGGGCACG
>NW_021506355.1:0-457 GCF_001605985.2 Dendrobium catenatum
CTTCCCTCTTCGCCCCCTAAATTGCAGGAAATAATTTGTTTAACTTTATCCATAGTAGGGGTGTCAATTTGGGTTGAAGGGTCGGGTTCGGGTTGAATCCGACTTGACTCGGGAATAAACGGGTCAACCTGAACCCGACTAGTTTAGGTAAATGGGTCAGGAAATTAAACCCGGACCCGACCCGCACGGGTTGACCCGACCCGTGAATCCCTTTGACTAGGCGGTGCTGGAGATGCTGCAGTCTGCACGGAGGCCGGCGGGGTCGGCGTCAACTAGATGGATAAGACGTGCTAACTCGACGGGATGTTGACGGCAACTGGTGTCCGGTGTGTGTGCACCACGAAGTCTTCGTTCGGCGTTCGCGGACAAGGCGTTGCAACCACTGTTTAAAATTGCGCAATAAGAGGCGCGCCTTGAGGTGCGCCTCTGCGCAATTCTTGCAAAAAATGCCTCAAGG
>NW_021506356.1:0-298 GCF_001605985.2 Dendrobium catenatum
TCCTTTTTATTTTGGGGGCTAAACAGCTGAAGTACCTATAGCATTTATATAAAATTTTTGATTAATTAGCCCCCTTTTCTGCCCTGCATGAGTGTGGCCACCCGTAGAAAATTTTGTTAACAATCAGATCGCTCCTAACCTACGGGTAATCTAATCGTCAACCAGATCATATCACAGAGTGTAGTAAAAGTAAGTAAAAAAACACACCAACAGTTTTACATCCAACATGCAATGAAAGCCGAGAAAGCCCGTCACACAGCTGTAAGAAAATAAACACCGGCCTAACCTAAATCTAGAG
>NW_021506357.1:0-243 GCF_001605985.2 Dendrobium catenatum
TGTTCAGCCCCAAATGGTGAGATTTAAATAAGGATTGAAGTCAAGGAGTTAATGTACTACATAGACTAGTGCACTATGTATGTTTCATGTTGATTGTGATTTAGGGTTTTTATATTTATTTGACCATAATTTGAAAGGAGGTCAAAAAATAGAAGACATCCAATGAGGAAGGCCTAGAGTAGTCTAACAAACTACTAGAAGAACTTCAGGAACAAGCCACCCTCCAATAAGAGGAAATTAAGC
>NW_021506358.1:0-1200 GCF_001605985.2 Dendrobium catenatum
TTTGTTTGAAATCTTTTATGTATCTCCTCTTGCAAAATATCTTTAGCTATTGTTCATGTGTTGCTAACTTGTGTTTGAATTTTCATATACTTTTATTAAACTCATATATTAGATTATATTTCTTGCAAGGTTAGTTTGTCATTTCATTTGCATTGATATTTAAAATGCATAATCTAAAGAAATTATACTACGAGGAATCAAATTTAAGGTTTGATAAAGGTTACCAATTAATTTAAGGTTTGAGAAAGGTTACCAAAACTTCATCTCCTTGATAATTGATGTTTCTTGAGTGCACCATGTTTCCCATAGAACTAGGTCGCATCTCCAATAATTGAACTGTGATCCTCCACCTCATAAAGACTAGACTTGATAAGAATTTTTTGAGGATGTTAAATTTATGAGTCATAAAATTTGAGGATGTTAAATTGGAATAAATATTTATTTTAATAAAACTAATTGTAATATCAATTTACAATTTATTTTCTGGCATTATTCTCGCAGGATGATTTTGTACGAGCTCGAGAAAGCCACCAGTCCACTGGCGAGGGGTCATCTTCAGGATCAGCCCACACTTCTGAGTATCATACTTGGTCTGATGTTGTTGGTGGAAGACAGAGGGGGCAGATATATGGCTTGGGTTCGCAGGGCTATGCTTATGAGGACAGTTCATCTACCTCAGTATTTTATGATCCAAGTGGAGCTGACGAAACTGTGAGTCAGAGGGTTGCAGCATTGACTAGAGAGATTGAAGAAATGAGAAGGGTTCAAAATGAAATGCAAGCTGAGCTGCAATCCTACTAACGGAAAATCAGAGGAAGCAAGAGGAAGAGCAGCGACAAACATCTCGAGACAGCGAGAATATAGCTGAGGATTAGAACTGTTTTATGTTTATTGTGAACTTGTTATTTTGCGAACTTCTGAACTTGTGAACTTGTGACCCAAACATCTTAAGTTTGTTTACATTTAATGATTTGTTTGGTTGTGCTTATATATGTTAATATTTGTGATACTTGAAGAATACAGTGGCGTGTTGCCCAAAACTTCTTATTATATATTGCTTTATGTGCAGGTTTAGAATCTAGGGTGAACCACCCTCAAATAAAGGAGATGCTGACAATTTTTTTTTGCAAGTGCTACAGGTTTTCGGCGGCTAACCAGCGGTTTAGCCGCCGGAAACTATGATACCGGACGGCTTTCATG
>NW_021506359.1:0-11388 GCF_001605985.2 Dendrobium catenatum
GCCAAACATTTTTATTGCACCAACTAATCAATTCAAAGTTCGTATAGTTTCTTAGACCTAACGCAATTGTCCCAATACTAACCAAGAGGGGGTAAATTAGTAACTTAAAAAACCTCTTAAAATTTTTTGTAGAAAACCATTTTAAACTTTTTGGACAATCAAAATTTTTAACAAAATAAAAAACTTTTCAACCACAAAAAAATTAAAATGTGAAGAAAAATAAAAATGCGGAAAAATAAAAAAATATAAATTTATAGTGGTTCGGTCCAACTAGACTTATGTCCACTCCATGAATACTCCCTATTCAGGTATTACAATATTACCAAATCGACTCTCCTATTTCTTCCACATCAAGGAGGAGAAACCATTAAAATTATCCTCTCTTCCACCAATCCCCAGTGTTACAGAGTACTATAGTCATTTCACACCCTCCAAGTGTCGGTAGAGAACCGGTGTCCTTTCAAACCCTCCAAGTGTATGCAGAGTATCGTCATCCTTTCACACTCCGTAAGTGTCAGCAGAGAACAAGATCTTCTTCAAAAACCTTCTCTCAAGCTCTTTCAAAGAAGTAAGGAAGAGATTTGTCACACTTACAAAGTGATTCTCACCTTTGAGTAACCTTCTGAACCTTCACACTCTCGAATTACAAGAACTCTCTCTCAAACACTCTCACACTTGCTCTCAAAGATAACACGAAGAAGGATTTGTCCACCATCACTATATAAGACCTTTTATATGAAAGACACAAAAAACCATCCAAAAAATAAAATTTTCAAATTTGACTGTCCACGATCGTATAGTATGATCAACAATCATATGTACGACCAATTCAAAATTTGCTTGTATGATCCAGTATGAATCAATTTCATACTCCAAGTCTTTGCATGGTTTGATTAACTACTTTCTAGGGGAGAAAAGGATTTTAAACAAATTGTAAATACAATATTAATTTCGAATACTAAAAAGAAAATTTTCAAAATTTTAAATTAAAGAATAACTAAGATAAGAAAAGTAAATAAGAGTCATTGTTCAGTCTAGAAAAATTAAATAAAAATGATTATTACAAAACTAATGAACTGAAGATTAGTTAACTTTGAAATTAATAATGTATATGATTATTAATTAGATAGATTTGGATAAAAGATTGAATGATAGTAGAAAGAACACAATAAAAAATTTTAATTGATGACATTGTGCATCTTTTCAAATATTTGT
The DNA here is from genome assembly GCF_001605985.2 of Dendrobium catenatum. Lineage (NCBI taxonomy): Eukaryota > Viridiplantae > Streptophyta > Magnoliopsida > Asparagales > Orchidaceae > Dendrobium > Dendrobium catenatum. Next base: position 1,216 of record NW_021506359.1, read on the forward strand.
GCCACACTGTATGCATCTTTTCTATTTGGGCTAATTTTGTGCCTCTTTTCACGTTGCGAACCATTACGCATCTTTTCTATTTGTGCATGCTTTGTGAATATTTTTTTTTTATTCTCTAGGTCTTTCTAATATAAGTTATCTAAAAAGTAATCATCACTAATAATTAAAATAAACATATTAAGAAAGAAATAAAAAAATAATAAGACATCAATCATGCAACATTTATAGTATAGATATGTTTATCTAAAAGAACAGGAAATTGATCTCCTTATCTAAATCAGTTATAATTTTAATTTAAATTTTATAAAAAATTAAATTTTGTAAAGAAATTAATTTAAAGAGCAAAGTAATTGATGATCCATTTCAACAATTAACTACAAAGGATTTGTCCATAAAAAACATAAACATTTTAAGAGATACGATTCAATGCATGTAAATAAAATCTTTTAACATTCCACTAATATCAAGAGCACATACAAACATATGTCTCAAAACATATCAATTGAACATAATATCTCACATCACATCATCAAGACAACATCATCAGAAAACATGAAAACACTAAACTCAAGAAGCAACATCATAACAGTAAATACAAAAAATCTAAAGCAGCAACATAATAGAAATACATCTAAAAATCTTAGGGGCCCTAGTCTAAATGTGTTGGTGGATTGAACATTGAAAAATAACTACTAATAGTAGCTACATTCATTTTCACCGAGTCAAACTATCCTCGAATCCACCATATATCTTCATTATAGCAAACATCCTGTTAGTTAAGGTGAGTATCAATTTGATCAAAGTATTGATCAAAATTAGTCTCTAATCAAGCAAAGTGTTAGACCATTTCCTTGTAGTAGTTTTGGTCAGGTCAAGGCGCATGCACTAGAGCAGGAGCTCCCCCTTCTTCATCAGAAATATCACTCTCTGAACTCCGATCTCGCCCAAAAAGTACCCGAAAAGAGGCATTAGTGAAGTAGATAAAAAGTTTTGTGGGAGGATCAGGGTGATCAGATTGTACTTCTTCTCTAAGATATAGGCAACTAAATGTCCTAAAGCTGCATTTTCTTCCTATTATGATGTGGAAGACCAATTTTAGAAAGATTGCAAATGTAGTCCATGATGAGTTATGCTTCATCAAAGGGTTTTTTAGTCATAATTAGATAGGTGATTGTAGATAAAAGTGGAATCATATTTATTTGATCACCAGATTTAGTAATAACTGATGTTCTCAAATCATGTTGGATAACCTGGGCAATTGCTATGTAGCGTGTAAACCCTAGAGAATTGACACACTTGAGATACACCTCTAAGAGTTTTATTAATTTCAGTCCAATCAAAATTGACCCTAGAAGTTAAAGTGTGGGCTCCAATGCCTTAGGTTCTTAAAAGAAGAAAGATGCCTAAATCTTCCTTGTAATTTCTACTCGTTGTTTCCGAACATAAGAAGTAATTCTAGAGTGGTCCTCATTAAATCTCATGTTGGCCAAGAATTATTGAAATTTTTTTTTATGGTAGGTATAAATGAGAGTAAGAATGAAAGAGAATTGAGTCGACGCAAATTAGGGCATAGCATAAAAGTGAAGATCACCATGACTGAGCAGTCTAGTAGGGGTGATTTATGTTGCAAAGTACCTAAAATAGGCATCTTCATTTACCTCAGATAGGAAGTTGTCATCCCCACCACTTCTAGAGGAAGAGATGGGATCGCTTGCTAGAAATAGTCATGCCTAAGATGAGGACTCTAAAGGCATTTGAAATGGATAAGAAAGTGAATGAAAATGATTTCAAAGCTATTTAAATGAAAAATGACCTCTCGTATAGTACAAAACTTGATTCATACATACGATATTAAAAACATACAGGACGAAAGTATTTTAGTACAACCAAACAAAAATGACCAAAAATGTAACGGCTTTTCATAAAATGCCATTTCCGAGGTATCCTTTCATACAGACTTTTTGACCAAACAATCGTACAAATGAACATGAGTTCATTTGGGATGATCAGAATATTTAGATCATTTTAAAGATGGTTATGTTCAGCCCACATATAAACTAAGAATTGGATCTTATAGATGAAAAATAATTTCATACGTATGATCAATAATAAATAACTGACTCTAACTAATAAATCGTCCCCATGTGTACAGATGAAACTGTACAAATTGTATAGTACGATGACAATATCATACAGTACAAACCTTACGAAAAACTTAGTTTCACGTGCTCAACTCTGAAACCTACCATGCACATGCTACAAAATTCATACAAGATGAAAAATATTTTGTATAGTATGAATAAAACACTTCTATATGTTTGGTTCAAAAATGTTGAATAGGATTTTTTGAAATGCATATGACACTAATGTTATCACAAAAGATTAGAATTGTGCTAATTAAAAATCCTAAATCAATTAACTGTTATTTCAACCAAAGAACTTGTTCCACATAACTACCTAAGGCAATGTACTCTACTTCAATAGTAGATAGGGCTACTAAATTTTGCTTTCTATTGGATCAAAAAATTAAAGAGTTTTATATAAATTGATAAGTTTCATATGTACTTTTCTGATCAACCCTACAACCTACAAAATTTGAATAATAATATACAATAATTTCAAATGAAGATTTGTGCTTAGGATACCAAACCCCTAAGTTTTGAGATCCTAAAAGATATCTCAAAATTCTTTTTATTGCTATTAAATGTGATTCTTTTGATCAGATTGAAACCTAGTACACAAATAAATATTGAACATTATATCTAGTATGCTAATAGTTATGTAAAATAATGATCCAATTATATCTCTAAATTTCTTTTGATCAACAGAATTTCTCTTAGGGTCCTTATCCAATTGAACTGAGGATTTTGTAGCTATGGTCATTGATTTAGTATTATCCATTTCATATTTCTTGAGGATGTCCTTAATATACTGTGACTAACTAAGAAAAATTCCTTCCTCATTTTGTTTTATGCTTAAACTAAGAAAATAACTCAATTCTCCCATCAAACTCATCTCAAATATAATACTCATTATATTATAAAAATCATCAAAAAGATTTTTATTTATAGATCCTAATATAATGTCATTATCATATATATTTTAATAATGAGTATATCATCTCCTATTTTTTTAAAAAAAATGGAGTGGTGTCTACAAGTCCTTTCATAATAGATCTCTCTAATAGAAAAGTTCTTAACCTCTTATACCAAGCCATAGATGTCTGTTTTAGTCCATACAATATCTTTTTCAATTTAAACACATGATTAAGGAATTTCGAATTTTCAAAAACCTAGAGGTTACTAAACATAAATATTCTCTTATATCACCCCATTCAAAAAATTACTCTTGACATCTATTTGATATAATTTAAAACCTTTAAAACAAGCAAAGGATAATGAATTCCTAATTGCTTCATGTCTTGCAAAAGGTGCAAAAGTCTCTACCAAATCAATCCCATCTATTTGACTATACCCCTTAGCAACCAATCTTGCATTATTTCTGACCATAACTCATGAATAATTCATTTTATTTTTGAATACTCACTTAGTTTCAGCAACACTTTGAACCTTTTGTCTTTTAATCAATTCAAAAACATCATTTCTTAAAAATTGATTCAACTTTTCTTGCATGGCTAAAATTCAAAATTCATCCGAAAGTGCTTGATTTATACTTATGGATTCAGTCATCGATATAAAAGCAGAATGATTCACCTCTTAGTTATGTCGATGCCTAGTCCTAACACCATTCTTAGGTTTATGTAAAATCAATTCCTTCGGGTGATTCTTAAAAAAAAATTATTCTCTAGGCTTCTTTTTTCTATATTTTCTTCCATGTTTATATTTTTAATTCCTTAGGAGTTATTTTTAATATGATCCTCTTTTAGCCTTGGCTCTTCAAAAATTCCAGATTCATCAAACATAACCTGTATGGTTTCCTCAACTACTAAGGTTCTCTTGTTAAAAACTCTATAAGATTTTTCAACCTTAGAATATCTAAAAAAAAATCCTTCATTATATTTTAGATTAAATTTTCATATAGGAATTTTATCATTATTATGAATGAACACCTTAAATCCAAAAATATGCAAATGTGATAAATTTGATGTTCTCCCCTTAAGAAGTTCATAGGGTGTTTTGTTCAATTTGGATATAATGTTCACCCTATTCAGAACATAACAAGTTGTATTAACTTCTTCAGCCCAAAAATATTTTGGAAGTGAATATTCTATCACTATGGCTATAGTGGCTTCAATTAATGTTCTGTTATTTTTTTTACTGCCCCATTCTATTGAGGGGTCCTAGGTGTTGAGAAATTGTGATCAATTACTTTCTCTTTACAAAATCTTTAAATTTTTTATTTTCAGATTCACCTCCATGGCTAAACTTCTAAATTCCTAAAATAATTCACTCTTATGAAATAAAAATTTAACCCAAGTGAATCTAGAAAAATCATCAACAATCATGAATCCAGATACTTTACCTCCTAGACTTGTAATGCTAACCGGTCCAAAAAGATTCATATGAATAATTTCTAATTGTTTTCTAGTTCTAAGATCCTTAATGGAATGAAAAGAGGACTTCACTTATTTTTCTGGTTGGCATGCATCACACAGGTGAATCTTAGTAAAGTCTAGTTTTGATATTCCTCTAATATGTTCTTTTTGGGTAATTTTTCTAAGATTTCTCATACTAGAGTGATAAAGTCTCCTATGCCAAAATCATGATTTATAAACAATTATTTTTAGATAAAAAACATTAGGAGATTTAATACAATTCAATTCATGCATGTACATATTGTGTTTACCCTAATTCCATTTAAAATATCAATCCATTTTGGCTTATTATACAACTAATGGGAAAATTTTTTATATTATAACCCTTATCAGACAGCTGACTAATACTCAATAGATTATATTTTAAACCTTCTATAAGTAAAATATTCTCAATGAAAGAATTGTTCAAGTTTTCAATCATATATGTGCCTACCACTTTCCTAGTGGTATTATCTCCCAATGTAGCCTTGCCTACATTCCTAGCTTCTAGCGATATGAATTGTGTAGTGTCTCTAATCATAAGCTTCAAACATCTGCTATTCAAGTACCAAATGCTCTCACGAGGACTTGTATGAGAGTGATTCTACAAAATAATCAAGCGTTAGTCTTGTGAACCCAAATAAGTTTGGGATCTTTGCTTGGTAAAATTAATCTAGATGCATATTTTATATACTTTGTTTTATACATCTTTGGTCTCCATAATAGATATGATTTACTATGAATAGTGCAAGCGTGAGATATAAGGCCAATCATTTCACAAAAAAAAAAAAAAATTAAGTCCAAGAAAATGATTTTTCAATCTATGTGTTTTCCTAGGTTTTAAAATTTTTTGTTTCTTATCAGGATTAAAAAAATTTATAGGTGTGGGTGGAATCCTATTTTCCTCAAGTACTTTTAATTGAACTTTAAAAAATGAGTTTGTACTTTTTAACACAACATTATCAACTTTCAAATAATGCTTTCTAATATCAGATTCAATCAAAAATGTTTTAAAATCTTTTTCAAGTTCATTGTGGGTTGATTTCAATAGTTCATATTATTTTTTCATTTCATCAAACTCATCCATTAATTTTATGTGGTTGTTATAAATCTGTGCGTGATCTTCCCTAAAGATTTCATGCTCTTTTTATAATTTAAGAAAATTTAAATTCAACCTAGCATGCATCTTTTTTGTGTTTTCTATATGTTGTATGAATTTTTTTAGAAACATCAAATAACTCTTCATAGGAAGTCACATACATCATCTTGATCTGATTGATCAAGCTTGTACGACATCAAAAATAGATTGGTGACTTCCTTCTCTATCTCTATTTTTGAGGAATCTGAAGTTGAGTCCGCCCAAAATGCTCTCTAGAATCTTTTCTTGCCCTTCATCATATTTTTTTCTCCTCGACATTCTCCTTGTTAGGATTGACTTTAAGATTCAAGCATTCAAATTTGATGTGTCCATGCTTCCTGTATACATAGCAAATAATATCATTAGAAGCCTTAAAATTATTATGGAACTTACCTTTATTCCACTGCTCATGTCCCCTTTACTTCCTTTTTAGAAAACTCCTAAATTGCCTAGTCATCAAGGCAAAGTCATATTCATCCTCAGGTTGTGACTGATCACTCTTTGAATCATCCATTTTCAACTCTATGTTCTTCTCCTTTCGCTTCTCACCTACATCAATCTGTCTTTAAGTCACTCTTTGCTCATAAACAATTAGTGATCCTAGATGATTTTCAATAGAATAAATATTTAAATCTTTGGACTCTATAATAATAATTATTTTTGTATCATAAGTAATAGGAAAACTGAAAGTACTCTGATACCACTTGAAAGTGCTCTGATACCACTTAAAAGTTTATTAGGGATGTTAGGCCCTATGAACTGGCCCAAAGCTAATTAAGAGATAGACGTGAATTTGTAAAAAAATATCTTTCAATCAAAACACAAATCAAAACCAATATCACCACATTAAAAACCAAAGTGCGGAAATTAAATACGGAAGTAATAAAGAAAGAACACACCGGATTTATAGTAGTTCGGTCAAATCTTGACCTACGTCCACTTCTTGGAGGCACCCTCCAAGTATTACACTAAACTAAATGTCTCTCCTTTATCCCCTCAACTAGGAGGAGAAGCCCTTATAAAATCACTTCCACCTTCCCTGGTGCGGCGGAGTCATCGGGTCTTTTGACACCAAAGAGATCTTCTTCTTTGGTGAACTTCCCTCAAGACAAGCCTTGAATCCGATGTTATTCATGTGCGAGCATGCCGGAGCAACCATGTGGAACCCCCTCCACACTCCCTTGAGTCCCCCCTCACAGGATCTTCTCCCTCTCTCAAACTCCACCCTTTCCTCACTCCATTTTATGCTCTCTGTTCAAGTTTCCCCCAAAAAATGAAGCTTTAATGGCTGCCAAAGATACTTACAAAGTGCCTTGTTAAAGCTTAAATAGAAGATCTCAAAATAAGCTCATTAATGCAAGTTGCCGACTTTATCGTCCAGGACGATAGACATATCATCCTGGCCGATCAGTACAAAATAAGCTCATCAGCCAGGGACGATTTGGGATGATCAGAAGAAAATTGGTGATATCGTCCTGGATGATATCACGATCATTCCAGATGATTAGTTTAAAACTGATTTCAATCATCCTAATCATCACCCAGAATAGATGCTGGCCGATGTAAATCATCCAGGCCATCGTCCCGGCTGATCCTATGATCATCCAGGACAATGTGATCGTATCAATCCACCATTAATGCTTTCCAAATATACTAGATCAATTTAGGCATAATAGAGTTAGATCATCCTGGACGATGTGTATATCATCCTGGCCGATTTCCTTAAATAAAGAATACCTAATCTGATCATGCCGGTTAATTCTTTCTGAATTGAGCCTATCATCCTGGCCGATACAAGTATCATCCAGGCTGATAAGCTTATGACAGGTGCTTTAATGAGGATGCCCTAATTTGGTTTTTGCTTTTGGACAGATCATCCAGGATGATAGTTATATCATCCCAGATGATGTGACCAAAAACAAAAATCTTTAGGGAACAATAGAAAATCTTCCAAATTACAAATCATCAGGTGCCACACCTAATACAATAGACTCAAGAAAGGAAAAAAGATACAAACTGACTCAGACCTAGTCTACCCAATCTTGAACTGATTCCAAATTGTAGTCTGATCGTGTGAACCTGAAATGTTAGTAGAAAGCAGTCGTAGAGAAACAAGAATTGTTTGCTATCATTAAAATCATAAATCATAGATCTGCAACAATCTCCCCCTTTTTTATGATGGCAAACATTTCAATTTGAATTTTCAAAAAAAGAACATTTTCACCTAATCTCCGCCTCACTAGAATAACACCTTAAAAATAGGGGAGAAAAAAAATTTTTGTTGTTTTAAATTTTTTGAAAATAAAAAAAAGGATACAAATTCAACAGTATGTTCTCCCCCTTTAACATTATCAAAAGAGAGGAGGGACAAAAAAAAAATAAAACAAATAAAATGCAAAAAATGTTCCCTGGTCTAGTGAAAAAACAAATATTCTTAAAATGAGAAAGTTACCTCTTGGTTTTAATTAAAAACTTAGTAGATTGGATTGACAATACATATACCCAGAAAAGATTAGAAATTCAGAATTTGATAATCCAAAACTCAAATTCTTTAAAAAGGCTAAAAAACTTTTTAATTCAATATCTAAATCAAGGAATAAATTAGAGAAAGAAACAGTCATTTTTCAAAAGCTCCTTCCATAAAATATATCTAATAGAAGATCAATGCACAAATTGTTGAATCATGAATCAAAATTTTCAAACTAAAATATCGAAAGTATCAAGGGTTTTCTTAAGCTTTAAGAAGTACAAGAACTGTAAGCATTAAACTTTGTGGGCTCATTATATGACTCTTGACAATTGGTTTGCATACTGCGCATCTTTTAATTCACTTTTGTGTATATTTTTAATTTGACATCTTTGCGCATCTTTTATTTTTGGCATCATTGACCAAGTTTTTGAGTATGCTACCTTTCTAAATTCTTAAAAACCAAAAGTAAACCCATACTATTGACAAAAAAAAATTCTAGATTAAGAAAATTATGAGGTAGATTCAACACCTTGCAAAAGATTCCTATGCGATAATCAAAATGTAGGGAGATAAAAAAATTTGTTTCAATAACCAACTTAAAATATGAAAAAGATTTTAAATCAAAAGTAGAATAACCTCTTTTAGGAAACATAGATTGAGAGTAAAAAACATGAGTTTCCTTCCTTTGACTGTTTTTAGAGATCTCAATCACAACTTACCAAAGATTTCAAGAAAAAATAGGAAGTAGATTTTTCATTTTTAGAAAAGTGAATGTATGTGTTGATCAGAGAAAAAATTTTACAAAGCAAAAAGAAAAAAAAATCAAAAAATAAACAAAGACAAAAACACAAAATAAAATCAAAACAAAACAAAAAACAAAAAATAACTAAAAACAAAACACAACACAAACACACAAACAAGGCTTTTAACCATTATCTTTCTCCTGGTCCTATGCTTCAGAAACCAGGTCTGCCCAAGAGATTTTTTGCTTTTCATTATTTCCCAAGTTTAAAATTTGCTTCGATTTATCCTTTTGTTTCGCAGGAAGAATTCTTAAATTAGGGCATTGATTTTTCATATATCTAGGCTTTCTACATCGAAAGTAAGTAACATCAGAAGAAATATTAACATCCTTACCATTTTTACATTTCTTCTATTTTTGTTGATGCTTATGCTTTGGTGAGCTTTTTAATTTGCCTGTCAAGTCATTATTTTCTTCACCAATAAGCTATCTTTTTTTCGTATTTTTAGCTATTAGAATAATCATTTCACCTGCATCCAAAAGTCTTTGACCCAAATTTTGCTCGTAGGCAATGAGTAAGCCAATCAAATTATCAATAGAATAATCATTCAAATTTTTTTATTCACAAATAGCAATAATTTTAGCATCAAACTTATCCAGTAGACAATGAAGAATTTTGTTAACTTTTTCAAAATTTGAAAATTATTTTTCTAAAGCATGCGATGATGTCACAATCTGAATAAACCTAGTATACATGTCTAAGATCATCTCATAAGGTTTCATGAAAAATAATTCAAAATCATGCATTAACATATTCAATTTTGATTGCTTGATTTCACTAGTGCCTTCGTATATGGTGTGTAGTTTATCCCAAACTTCATTACCAGTAGTGCACGTGGATACTAACATAAAATCTTCAAAATTTAAAGCATAGAAAAAGTAATTTAAAAATTTTGCATTCAATTATGTATCGATTTGTTCATCTCTATTCCATTGACTAAAAGGAATGTCAGTTTTAATTCCATCTAAAATACATGAGAGTAATGAATAACTAGTTAAAATTATATGTCATATATAAAAATCAATTGATTGCAAAAAATAGACATGCAAATTTTCCAAAAATCAAATGTAATATTTTCAAAAAAAGGTGGTCTGGTGATTGAATAACCTTCCGTAATATTATGATTTAAAAAATTAGCCATGGATCGAAATTCAAAAGGTTTTAAAAACTAGATTTTATGAATACTGCCCTGATACCACTTGAAAGTGCTCTGATACCACTTGAAAGT